>NC_073692.1:27262281-27388532 GCF_029784155.1 Uranotaenia lowii
TCAAAAATGACAAAAATGACAAAAATGACAAAAATGACAAAAATGACAAAAATGACAAAAATGACAAAAATGACAAAAATGACAAAAATGACAAAAAATGACAAAAATGACAAAAATGACAAAAATGACAAAAATGACAAAAATGACAAAAATGACAAAAATGACAAAAATGACAAAAATGACAAAAATGACAAAAATGACAAAAATGACAAAAATGACAAAAAATGACAAAAATGATAAAAATGACAAAAATGACAAAAATGACAAAAATGACAAAAATGACAAAAATGACAAAAATGACAAAAATGACAAAAATGACAAAAATGACAAAAATGACAAAAATGACAAAAATGACAAAAATGACAAAAATGACAAAAATGACAAAAATGACAAAAATGACAAAAATGACAAAAATGACAAAAATGACAAAAATGACAAAAATGACAAAAATGACAAAAATGACAAAAATGACAAAAATGACAAAAATGACAAAAATGACAAAAATGACAAAAATGACAAAAATGACAAAAATGACAAAAATGACACAAATGACAAAAATGACAAAAATGACAAAAATGACAAAAATGACAAAAATGACAAAAATGACAAAAATGACAAAAATGACAAAAATGACAAAAATGACAAAAATGACAAAAATGACAAAAATGACAAAAATGACAAAAATGACAAAAATGACAAAAATGACAAAAATGACAAAAATGACAAAAATGACAAAAATGACAAAAATGACAAAAATGACAAAAATGACAAAAATGACAAAAATGACAAAAATGACAAAAATGACAAAAATGACAAAAATGACAAAAATGACAAAAATGACAAAAATGACAAAAATGACAAAAATGACAAAAATGACAAAAATGACAAAAATGACAAAAATGACAAAAATGACAAAAATGACAAAAATGACAAAAATGACAAAAATGACAAAAATGACAAAAATGACAAAAATGACAAAAATGACAAAAATGACAAAAATGACAAAAATGACAAAAATGACAAAAATGACAAAAATGACAAAAATGACAAAAATGACAAAAATGACAAAAATGACAAAAATGACAAAAATGACAAAAATGACAAAAATGACAAAAATGACAAAAATGACAAAAATGACAAAAATGACAAAAATGACAAAAATGACAAAAATGACAAAAATGACAAAAATGACAAAAATGACAAAAATGACAAAAATGACAAAAATGACAAAAATGACAAAAATGACAAAAATGACAAAAATGACAAAAATGACAAAAATGACAAAAATGACAAAAATGACAAAAATGACAAAAATGACAAAAATGACAAAAATGACAAAAATGACAAAAATGACAAAAATGACAAAAATGACAAAAATGACAAAAATGACAAAAATGACAAAAATGACAAAAATGACAAAAATGACAAAAATGACAAAAATGACAAAAATGACAAAAATGACAAAAATGACAAAAATGACAAAAATGACAAAAATGACAAAAATGACAAAAATGACAAAATGACAAAAAATGACAAAAATGACAAAAATGACAAAAATGACAAAAATGACAAAAACGACAAAAGTGATAAAAATGACAAAAATGACAAAAATGACAAAAATGACAAAAATGACAAAAATGACAAAAATGACAAAAATGACAAAAATGACAAAAATGACAAAAATGACAAAAATGACAAAAATGACGAAAAATGACAAAAATGATAGAAATAACAAAAATGACAAAAATGACAAAAATGACAAAAATGACAAAAATGACAAAAATGACAAAAATGACAAAAATGACAAAAATGACAAAAATGACAAAAATGACAAAAATGACAAAAATGACAAAAATGACAAAAATGACAAAAATGACAAAAATGACAAAAATGACAAAAATGACAAAAATGACAAAAATGACAAAAATGACAAAATGACAAAAATGACAAAAATGACAAAAATGACAAAAATGACAAAAATGACAAAAATGACAAAAATGACAAAAATGACAAAAATGACAAAAATGACAAAAATGACAAAAATGACAAAAATGACAAAAATGACAAAAATGACAAAAATGACAAAAATGACAAAAATGACAAAAATGACAAAAATGACAAAAATGACAAAAATGACAAAAATGACAAAAATGACAAAAATGACAAAAATGACAAAAATGACAAAAATGACAAAAATGACAAAAATGACAAAAATGACAAAAAATGACAAAAATGACAAAAATGACAAAAATGACAAAAATGACAAAAATGACAAAAATGACAAAAATGACAAAAATGACAAAAATGACAAAAATGACAAAAATGACAAAAATGACAAAAATGACAAAAATGACAAAAATGACAAAAATGACAAAAATGACAAAAATGACAAAAATGACAAAAATGACAAAAATGACAAAAATGACAAAAATGACAAAAATGACAAAAATGACAAAAATGACAAAAATGACAAAAATGACAAAAATGACAAAAAATGACAAAAATGACAAAAAATGACAAAAATGACAAAAATGACAAAAATGACAAAAATGACAAAAATGACAAAATGACAAAAATGACAAAAATGACAAAAATGACAAAAATGACAAAAATGACAAAAATGACAAAAATGACAAAAATGACAAAAATGACAAAAATGACAAAAATGACAAAAATGACAAAAATGACAAAAATGACAAAAATGACAAAAATGACAAAAATGACAAAAATGACAAAAATGACAAAAATGACAAAAATGACAAAAATGACAAAAATGACAAAAATGACAAAAATGACAAAAATGACAAAAATGACAAAAATGACAAAAATGACAAAAATGACAAAAATGACAAAAATGACAAAAATGACAAAAATGACAAAAATGACAAAATGACAAAAATGACAAAAATGACAAAAATGACAAAAATGACAAAAATGACAAAAATGACAAAAATGACAAAAATGACAAAAATGACAAAAATGACAAAAATGACAAAAATGACAAAAATGACAAAAATGACAAAAATGACAAAAATGACAAAAATGACAAAAATGACAAAATGACAAAAATGACAAAAATGACAAAAATGACAAAAATGACAAAAATGACAAAAATGACAAAAATGACAAAAATGACAAAAATGACAAAAATGACAAAAATGACAAAAATGACAAAAAATGACAAAAATGACAAAAATGACAAAAATGACAAAAATGACAAAAATGACAAAAATGACAAAAATGACAAAAATGACAAAAATGACAAAAATGACAAAAATGACAAAAATGACAAAAATGACAAAAATGACGAAAAATGACAAAAATGATTAGAAATAACAAAAATGACAAAAATGACAAAAATGACAAAAATGACAAAAATGACAAAAATGACAAAAATGACAAAAATGACAAAAATGACAAAAATGACAAAAATGACAAAAATGACAAAAATGACAAAAATGACAAAAATGACAAAAATGACAAAAATGACAAAAATGACAAAAATGACAAAAATGACAAAAATGACAAAAATGACAAAAATGACAAAAATGACAAAAATGACAAAAATGACAAAAATGACAAAAATGACAAAAATGACAAAAATGACAAAAATGACAAAAATGACAAAAATGACAAAAATGACAAAAATGACAAAAATGACAAAAATGACAAAAATGACAAAAATGACAAAAATGACAAAAATGACAAAAATGACAAAAATGACAAAAATGACAAAAATGACAAAAATGACAAAAATGACAAAAATGACAAAAATGACAAAAATGACAAAAATGACAAAAATGACAAAAATGACAAAAATGACAAAAATGACAAAAATGACAAAAATGACAAAAATGACAAAAATGACAAAAATGACAAAAATGACAAAAATGACAAAAATGACAAAAATGACAAAAATGACAAAAATGACAAAAATGACAAAAATGACAAAAATGACAAAAATGACAAAAATGACAAAATGACAAAAATGACAAAAATGACAAAAATGACAAAAATGACAAAAATGACAAAAATGACAAAAATGACAAAAATGACAAAAATGACAAAAATGACAAAAATGACAAAAATGACAAAAATGACAAAAATGACAAAAATGACAAAAATGACAAAAAATGACAAAAAATGACAAAAATGACAAAAATGACAAAAATGACAAAAAATGACAAAAATGACAAAAATGACAAAAATGACAAAAATGACAAAAATGACAAAAATGACAAAAATGACAAAAATGACAAAAATGACAAAAATGACAAAAATGACAAAAATGACAAAAACGACAAAAGTGACAAAAATGACAAAAATGACAAAAATGACAAAATGACAAAAATGACAAAAATGACAAAAATGACAAAAATGACAAAAATGACAAAAATGACAAAAATGACAAAAATGACAAAAATGACAAAAATGACAAAAATGACAAAAATGACAAAAATGACAAAAATGACAAAAATGACAAAAATGACAAAAATGACAAAAATGACAAAAATGACAAAAATGACGAAAAATGACAAAAATGATAGAAATAACAAAAATGACAAAAATGACAAAAATGACAAAAATGACAAAATGACAAAAATGACAAAAATGACAAAAATGACAAAAATGACAAAAATGACAAAATGACAAAAATGACAAAAATGACAAAAATGACAAAAATGACAAAAATGACAAAAATGACAAAAATGACAAAAATGACAAAATGACAAAAATGACAAAAATGACAAAAATGACAAAAATGACAAAAATGACAAAAATGACAAAAATGACAAAAATGACAAAAAATGACAAAAATGACAAAAATGACAAAAATGACAAAAATGACAAAAATGACAAAAATGACAAAAATGACAAAAATGACAAAAATGACAAAAATGACAAAAATGACAAAAATGACAAAAATGACAAAAATGACAAAAATGACAAAAATGACAAAAATGACAAAAATGACAAAAATGACAAAAATGACAAAAATGACAAAAATGACAAAAATGACAAAAATGACAAAAATGACAAAAATGACAAAAATGACAAAAATGACAAAAATGACAAAAATGACAAAAATGACAAAAATGACAAAAAATGACAAAAATGACAAAAATGACAAAAATGACAAAAATGACAAAAATGACAAAAATGACAAAAATGACAAAAATGACAAAAATGACAAAAATGACAAAAATGACAAAAATGACAAAAATGACAAAAATGACAAAAATGACAAAAATGACAAAAATGACAAAAATGACAAAAATGACAAAAATGACAAAAATGACAAAAATGACAAAAATGACAAAAATGACAAAAATGACAAAAATGACAAAAATGACAAAAATGACAAAAATGACAAAAATGACAAAAATGACAAAAATGACAAAAATGACAAAAATGACAAAAATGACAAAAATGACAAAAATGACAAAAATGACAAAAATGACAAAAATGACAAAAATGACAAAAATGACAAAAATGACAAAAATGACAAAAATGACAAAAATGACAAAAATGACAAAAATGACAAAAATGACAAAAATGACAAAAATGACAAAAATGACAAAAATGACAAAAATGACAAAAATGACAAAAATGACAAAAATGACAAAAATGACAAAAATGACAAAAATGACAAAAATGACAAAAATGACAAAAATGACAAAAATGACAAAAATGACAAAATGACAAAAATGACAAAAATGACAAAAATGACAAAAATGACAAAAATGACAAAAATGACAAAAATGACAAAAATGACAAAAATGACAAAAATGACAAAAATGACAAAAATGACAAAAATGACAAAAATGACAAAAATGACAAAAATGACAAAAATGACAAAAATGACAAAAATGACAAATGACAAAAATGACAAAAATGACAAAAATGACAAAAATGACAAAAATGACAAAAATGACAAAAATGACAAAAATGACAAAAATGACAAAAATGACAAAAATGACAAAAATGACAAAAATGACAAAAATGACAAAAATGACAAAAATGACAAAAATGACAAAAATGACAAAAATGACAAAAATGACAAAAATGACAAAAAATGACAAAAATTGACAAAAATGACAAAAATGACAAAAATGACAAAAATGACAAAAATGACAAAAATGACAAAAATGACAAAAATGACAAAAATGACAAAAATGACAAAAATGACAAAAATGACAAAAATGACAAAAATGACAAAAATGACAAAAATGATAAAAAATGACAAAAATGACAAAAATGACAAAAATGACAAAAGTGACAAAAATGACAAAAATGACAAAAATGACAAAAATGACAAAAATGACAAAAATGACAAAAATGACAAAAATGACAAAAATGACAAAAATGACAAAAATGACAAAAATGACAAAAATGACAAAAATGACAAAAATGACAAAAATGACAAAAATGACGAAAAATGACAAAAATGATAGAAATAACAAAAATGACAAAAATGACAAAAATGACAAAAATGACAAAAATGACAAAAATGACAAAAATGACAAAAATGACAAAAATGACAAAAATGACAAAAATGACAAAAATGACAAAAATGACAAAAATGACAAAAATGACAAAAATGACAAAAATGACAAAAATGACATAAATGACAAAAATGACAAAAATGACAAAAATGACAAAAATGACAAAAATGACAAAAATGACAAAAATGACAAAAATGACAAAAATGACAAAAATGACAAAAATGACAAAAATGACAAAAATGACAAAAATGACAAAAATGACAAAAATGACAAAAATGACAAAAATGACAAAAATGACAAAAATGACAAAAATGACAAAAATGACAAAAATGACAAAAATGACAAAAATGACAAAAATGACAAAAATGACAAAAATGACAAAAATGACAAAAATGACAAAAATGACAAAAATGACAAAAATGACAAAAATGACAAAAATGACAAAAATGACAAAAATGACAAAAATGACAAAAATGACAAAAATGACAAAAATGACAAAAATGCCAAAAATGACAAAAATGACAAAAATGACAAAAATGACAAAAATGACAAAAATGACAAAAATGACAAAAATGACAAAAATGACAAAAGTGACAAAAGTGACAAAAATGACAAAAATGACAAAAATGACAAAAATGACAAAAATGACAAAAATGACAAAAATGACAAAAATGACAAAAATGACAAAAATGACAAAAATGACAAAAATGACAAAAATGACAAAAATGACAAAAATGACAAAAATGACAAAAATGACAAAAATGACAAAAATGACAAAAATGACAAAAATGACAAAAATGACAAAAATGACAAAAATGACAAAAATGACAAAAATGACAAAAATGACAAAAATGACAAAAATGACAAAAATGACAAAAATGACAAAAATGACAAAAATGACAAAAATGCCAAAAATGACAAAAATGACAAAAATGACAAAAATGACAAAAATGACAAAAATGACAAAAATGACAAAAATGACAAAAATGACAAAAGTGACAAAAGTGACAAAAATGACAAAAATGACAAAAATGACAAAAATGACAAAAATGACAAAAATGACAAAAATGACAAAAATGACAAAAATGACAAAAATGACAAAAATGACAAAAATGACAAAAGTGACAAAAGTGACAAAAATGACAAAAATGACAAAAATGACAAAAATGACAAAAATGACAAAAATGACAAAAATGACAAAAATGACAAAAATGACAAAAATGACAAAAATGATAGAAATAACAAAAATGACAAAAATGACAAAAATGACAAAAATGACAAAAATGACAAAAATGACAAAAATGACAAAAATGACAAAAATGACAAAAATGACAAAAATGACAAAAATGACAAAAATGACAAAAATGACAAAAATGACAAAAATGACAAAAATGACAAAAATGACAAAAATGACAAAAATGACAAAAATGACAAAAATGCCAAAAATGACAAAAATGACAAAAATGACAAAAATGACAAAAATGACAAAAATGACAAAAATGACAAAAATGACAAAAATGACAAAAATGACAAAAGTGACAAAAGTGACAAAAATGACAAAAATGACAAAAATGACAAAAATGACAAAAATGACAAAAATGACAAAAATGACAAAAATGACAAAAATGACAAAAATGACAAAAATGACAAAAATGACAAAAATGACAAAAATGACAAAAATGACAAAAATGACAAAAATGACAAAAATGACAAAAATGACAAAAATGACAAAAATGACAAAAATGACAAAAATGACAAAAATGACAAAAATGACAAAAATGACAAAAATGACAAAAATGACAAAAATGACAAAAATGACAAAAATGACAAAAATGACAAAAATGACAAAAATGACAAAAATGACAAAAATGACAAAAATGACAAAAATGACAAAAATGACAAAAATGACAAAATTAACAAAATTTACAAAATTTACAAAATTTACAAAATTTTCAAAATTGTCAAAATTTACAAAATTGACAAAATTGACAAAATTGACAAAATTGTCAAAATTGACAAAATTGACAAAATTGACAAAATTGACAAAATTGACAAAATTGACAAAATTGACAAAATTGACAAAATTGACAAAATTTGCAAAATTGACAAAATTTGCAAAATTGACAAAATGGACAAAATTGACAAAATTGACAAAATTGACAAAATTGACAAAATTGGCAAAATTGACAAAATTGACAAAATTGACAAAATTGACAAAATTGACAAAATTGACAAAATTGACAAAATTGACAAAATTGTCAAAATTGACAAAATTGACAAAATTGACAAAATTTACAAAATTGACAAAATTGACAAAATTGACAAAATTGACAAAATTGACAAAATTGACAAAATTGACAAAATTGACAAAATTGACAAAATTGACAAAATTGACAAAATTGACAAAATTGACAAAATTGACAAAATTGACAAAATTGACAAAATTGACAAAATTGACAAAATTGACAAAATTGTTCAAATTGTCCAAATTGTCCAAATTATCAAAATTGTCAAAATTGTCAAAATTGTCAAAATTGTCAAAATTGTCAAAATTTTCAAAATTGTCAAAATTGTCAAAATTGTCAAAATTGTCAAAATTGTCAAAATTGTCAAAATTGTCAAAATTGTCAAAATTGTCAAAATTGTCAAAATTGTCAAAATTGTAAAAATTGTCAAAATTGACAAATTTGTCAAAATTGTCATAATTGTCAAAATTGTCAAAATTGTCAAAATTGTCAAAATTGTCAAAATTGTCAAAATTGTCAAAATTGTCAAAATTGTCAAAATTGTCAAAATTGTCAAAATTGTCAAAATTGTAAAAAATGTCAAAATTGTCAAAACTGTAAAAATTGTTAAAATTTTCAAAAAAAAACCATGGACAGCAGAAACATTGACAATTTTATTTATGCTGTACAACGATGGGGCGGAGGACAATAATTTTGATCTCGCAGCCATCGTCTGACGTCATCCATCTTTCCTCTGAACAAAGTCAAGCAAATTATTTAAGTGTAAATAAAACACTTTCCGTTTCAGATCAAAATCCTAAGAACACAGAAGAAGACGATCTGCAATGTCTGCCGATGTTCAACGCAAACGATCGAAACCGGCGGCGGCGACGCGTTGCTCATTTAAGTATTTACAGCTAATCGGTTTGTTTTGCAAATCTGCAAGCCATTCAAAAGCTCAAATACCTGAAGTTTCCGACAAATGCGGCGTGTAAACTCGAGCCGCATACACAAGGGTCATTCTAGCAAGCTAGGGTATTAAATATACGTACAAAACGGTTGTTTGCGCTGGCTCTTCTATGGCAAACTGCGCAAGGAGAATCCGGCGATTCAAGCGCCCACCACACAATTCTGCCCCTTAGCAGTCTGACTCAGACTGGACAATTGGAAAAATTTTAAAATTTTTAGGTCAAAATCTGATACAAACTCATATTTAAAAGAAGCTTCCAAATGTTTCTATTGTTGAAAATGAAAAAAAAAAAAACTTCCATGAAACAGACTTTTTTCCACTGTTCGTCATCCAGGATGACTTTGGTCGCCCACGCGCCCTGCAAACGGATAAGATATGATAGGTGTTTGTTTATTGACAATTCTTCGGACCGGCCGGGCGCACACGCAGCAAAAGCAAAACGGTTTTCAAGTACGAATGAATACGCGCCGCACAATAAATGTACTAAGCATAAATCATATCCGGCCTCCTCATCTTTGTGAGCAAGTGCGCCGACTGCTTCTTCCTCTTTTAAAAGTGCGTCTTTTATTTAGTTATTGCGCAAAGTTTCAGAAGGTATCGGGAATTCCGATCATGGTTTATGTTGTGTACACTTCAGTCTGTGTTTGTACACAAAATGAATTTTGTTCTTACAATTTGCGTGATCGTAATTTTTGCACCTCGGTTGTAGGCAATCGGGAAGCAGACAGCAAGTACTTCTAAGAAACAGAATTCTGTGCTCAGGTGCCTTAGTTGTGATAGATTAAATACTTGTGCATCCTGATTTTTAATTAAAAGAACTTTGGAAGCCGACTTAAATAGTAACTAGAAATCACCGAACTCGGTGATTCTTTTACCGAATTCTCAACATGTGGAGCTCGTTCATTCGTTCGAGAATTTTATTCATGACAGACTAATGAAAGCTTTAAGTATTTCGAATCTTTTTCGGTTGAAAAAATACCGAATCTCGGGTTTGTCAACGTGACAGCTCGTTAAATCACCGTTGAATCGTTAATGATAAAGGGTGATACGGTCAAAATTTGGTCAAGGGAAAACGCGTGTAAATCGATTAAATCGTTAATTTAAAAATTAAAATTAAATTTCTTTTTCAAGTTTAATGAGTATAAAATTCAGGAAAAATATTCAGTTAGACTTCCGCTTTTCCAAATCCGAATTGCCGGGCCTTACGCTTAACCCTTGCCATCAGAGTTTGTACAGTCACCTTGTCCACTTTGTTCGCCGCAGAAAGCCAGTTTGCCTTGAACTGCTGCTCGTCCTTAGCAGTTTTTTGGTCTTCTTTAGGTTCCGGTTGACAATAGCCCAGTATTTCTCAATTGGGCGGAGCTCTGGCGTGTTGGGAGGGTTCTTGTCCTTGGGAACCACCTGCACATTGTTGGCGGCGTACCACTCCGTGGCCTTCTCACCGTAATGGCAAGATGCAAATCCAGCCAAAACAGTACAGAACTTCCGTGTTTCTTCAGGAAAGGCAGCAGACGGTTATTCAAACACTCTTTCTCGTAAATTTCTTGGTTGACAGTCCCGGAAGCTATGAAAATGCTGCTTTTCAAGACACAGGTACAGATGGCTTGCCAAACCAGATATTTCTTCGCGAACTTTCACAGTTTCATGTGCTTGAAAATATCTGCTACCTTTCCCCTTCCTTTTGCCGTATAAAACTCCTGTCCCGGAAGCTGCTTGTAGTCGGCTTTGACGTAGGTTTCGTCGTCCATGACCACGCAGTCAAACTTCGTCAGCATCGTCGTGTACAGCCTCCGGGATCGCGCTTTGGCTGTCGTATTTTGTTTGTCATCGAGATTTGGAGTCACTACCTTCTTGTAAGTCGATAGTCCGGCTCGTTTTTTGGCTCGATGCACTGTTGTAGACGATACACCCAGCTTATTTTCGGCATCTCGGAGAGAGAGGTTAGGGTTTCGCTTGAAACTACCGGCAACTCTCTTTGTCGTCTCATCGGCTTCCGGTTTTCGATTTCCCCCTGATCTAGACTTCCTGGCTGTCGACAAACGTTCCCCAAACACTTCCATTACATTTTTAACGGTTGATTTGGCAACTTTTAGCGATTTTGCGAGCCAGAGTACCTTGGATTTTCGCGATGCGCGAGCAAAATTTTGATACGCTGCTCTTTTTTCTTGGACGGCATTTTGACAACTGAAGAGTGAATTCCAAAATCAAAATAGGAGCAACATTCTACACACACACCTTCAAAATGAGGGGTGTTCAGGTTTTCTAAATGCAAAATTGAAAAAATACGTCAAATTGATATTGACCAAAATTTGACCGTATCACCCTTTAACTGAAATGCCTGTTTTTATTACCCTAGAGCTGGTAATGTTAAATCAAATAACTACATAAGCTTGATAATTTTTAACGAAAAACCGGTAGAATTTACCGGAATAACGTATCGAAAGGGTGTTTCATTATGTCTAAGCATGATTTTGATACAACGCTGCTCATTCCGGATGGCGTTTAACTAACATCCGTTCCTGAAATGTATACCCGTTAGGATTCCTAGAGTGTCAATTTGACACTCCTAATTAAAACCGCTAGACCCTCTTGTTACTAGACCGATTTTTAATAAATTTATAGTTTTGAAAATCTTAAAATGAACAAAATTTATGGCCTCGGTCAATCACGGAGTAGCAACCATTGGCGATGTGGAACTTGTTCTACTGAGCCACACCAGCGATCGTGGAACTCGAACTGATTGTAATCATAATTTGATTTTGGAGGAAGTAATCTATTTTCTATAACTATGCATTTCGGGTTTAATGGTTTAAGGTGGATGTGAGTAGTTAATCAAGATAAGCTAAGCTAGTTTTGAAAATCTTAAAATGTAACTCAAATATGTTTTACAGACAATTTAAGCTACAACACTTCAGTTTTACGTTAGGGTTACTAGGACTTCGAGCAACAGTTCAGTTTACAATAAGTGCTTTTTAAAATAATGGCAGTGTTAAATTTATTTTGTGGTTGAATGGTGTGGTGGTCTAAAATCCAAAACCGGTTCTCAAAAATGCTCCAAAACTATTAACATTAGTTGTTTGATGGTTGTTTGTAAAAAAGGCAAAAAGCATGTGGAAGAAAAAACCCAATTAAGCCGCCGCCGAGGGATTTTATGATCTGTTGGTTTAAGTGGTTTTTTTTTTTAAATCTACTTAAAGAAAAAAAAACTGGACAAATGCCCTGCGATTGAGATGGATTTGGGAAATTGTCCCAATCATTGTCAGATAAGCAAGTTCACTGGTGTTGGGAGAAAGAGGTAGAAATTTTGACACTTGTAGCACATTTTGAAAACATTTCAAGATCTGTGACCTTCAAGAGTTTTTACGAAACGTGTTGTATTCTCGCATGCTGTGATGCAAAAATAGCTGGAATAGAAACAGTGCTGTAAAAAAATACAACGCTCAAAGATCTTGAAAACATTTTTGCTTGGTAAAATTTTCAAAATGTGCTACAAGTGTCAAAATTTCTACCACTTCACCCAACACGAGTGAACTTGCTCTTAAGGAGCTAGGCGATGTCGGAACCAGAGGCACTGTAATCGAATTAAAGATTCTCAATCACAGTCGCTTTCCGTTTCTATGGTCTTCAATATTTAGATTGAATAATTAACAAAATAAGTTTTCATGCAGCATCAAATGAAAAAGTCTCGATTCCGGTTGCTATTTTTGAAGTTTTTTAATCCAGAGTATCCAGAAATGCTACACCGGACGATGACCATCTTTTCTGTTTCGGCGAATGAGACAATCGGGCTGGTGATAAAAGAGCCAACAGTCGACTGGAAAGTTCTGAAGATTCCGCGTATCGAGAGCGTGTCAGTCTTATTTCAGACATTATTTCAGATCAGTATGTTATTTCCAGACACTTGACTAATATTTTACAGCAACGGGACCAATAATCTTAAAGCTATTGAATTTGAATTTTAGGAGATAGTAATTTGGAACAATTCGGATTTGAGAGATCTTGTAGTAATGTTTGAGGGAGCTACCTTATCCAGGATGATACAACATATTCTGTTCGAATGTCGAAGCAGTGATGAGAAACCTTTGAAGAAAAAAATCTGAGTGAAGTTGTCGGCTTTTCAGGAGAACGGCCGTTGAGGATTTTAAATTGCATGAAAATAAGTGAAAAATCTTCGAATTAAACTTCAAGTAAATTACAGTGTCGGACAATAGAATAGGACCGTTCTAATGCAAAATATTCAAATCACCTTTAAACTGCCAATTAAAATATAATAATATGCAACACCTAGCGGCAAGCACTTATTGTAGTATGCCAACTTTGTATACTGCACGTTTGTTGCAATCAAAGCAACCCGTTTGTTCTACTCGACCAGAAAGCTGTCAGAGGGTGAAAAAAGTCGCGTCATTAAATAAAACCAGCTCATCGGTTCGGCTGTTCCGGCATTTTCAGCACTCTAGATTTGAAGAAAAGGTGTTGTTTTCGGTGTTGTTTGTCCATTTTCGTGTCCTGGTAAGTATTTCCCATAAAATTAATTATGTAAATCATGAAAACAAACAAAAAATAAAGACTTCCTTCCTCCTACTCTGTTTTCAGCGAAAAAGCGATGGGTCGGGCACAGCACTGCACGGAGGTCCAGCGAGCGATCATCCGGAATCTGTACAAGGCTGGCAAAAGCCAATGCGAGATTTCCTTAGGAAGGTCGAAAACTTTCGTTTTCAACGCTCTTCACAGCACCGGCAAACGGGAACTGACCGGCCGCCCCCGCAAAACGACGCCGAAGGACGATTCGGCAATCAAGCGGGCCTCGCAAAAGGACCCTTTCAAAGCGTCCAAGCAGATCAGAGACGAGCTGAACTTATCTGTGAGTTCCCGGACGGTTCAGCGACGGTTGGCGGAGAAGGGACTAGGAAGAAAAAGTCCCCGGAAGGTGCCGATGCTGACGCCGAAGCACTTGAAGGCGCGGCTGAAGTATGCGAAGGACCACTTCGATTGGGTCGGTCCGTATAAGGAGAAACTATGGAGAAATGTGCTGTGGTCGGATGAGACCAAAGTGAACCTCATCGGCTCGGACGGAAAGAGTTGGGTCCATCGCCCACTCGGCTGTGCGTATATGCCCCAGTATACAAATAAAACATTCAAACATGGAGGAGGTAGCATCATGGTGTGGGGGTGCTTTTCTTGGTACGGGTTGGGTCCCTTGTACTGGATCGACCGGATTATGGACCAGCATCTCTACGCCCAGAGACTTCGGGAAGTAATGCTGCCTCACGCCGAGTGGGAGATGCCCCTAAAGTGGCAGTTCCAGCCAGGACAACGACCCCAAACATACCGCTAAAACGGTTAAAAAGTGGTTCCAGGATAATAAGGTAGACGTTATGGAGTGGCCAGCACAGTCCCCTGATCTCAATCCCATAGAGAACCTATGGGAAATAGTTAAACGTAAGGTGTACACCGAAAAATCAAAAAACATGCAGCAGCTGTGGGAGAGAATCCAGGCGGTGTGGTACGCTATCCCGGTGAGAACGTGCCAAAAGCTGGTGGAGTCGATGCCGAACCGGGCACGAGAAGTGATGCGTAATAAGGGTTATACCACCAAGTACTAACCCTGCAAATCGATCACGGTATGAATTTGCTTTTTTTTATATTTTTTTACCATGAATTCTAAAGCGGTCCTATTTTTATGTCACGTTATTTTAGTCAGTAAGTATGCTTAAAACGCATTTTTAAATAAAGGACAATTGTTTTAACTACGGATGATTTGAATTTCTTCGAAGAATGGAATTTACAATTTGTAAATGGTTTGATGCACTTAAATGGAATTTTTTTTCTCAAAGTTTTGTCACTTTCTGTTTTGGATTGAGCTGTGGTCCTATTCTATTGTGCGACATTGTACGTGATTTTAATTATCTGTACAACAATTTTTTTAACAATGTTAGATTCATGTCCTTTGATATAAAGGTTTTTCATGGTCATGAGAAGTGATGTTTTTTTTTTGGAAATCCATGATTTGACAGGAATTTTAAATTATCAATGTAATTTTCATGAGGGAAGCATATGTTCGAAATATAATCACAAACCGATGAGGTTATTAAAATAAAAAACAAAACATGATAGATTACATATTCAGGTTTTGGCAGAATTGGGCCAAATCAAAACAGTTCGATGCATTTTTTGTTTTTTCAATACGAAATTTCTTTGAGCTGACGTTCAAAACATTTGAGTTTAAATCACGGTTTTTTATGGTCTTTACCTTTCTTCAATAATGCTGGGTAGTTGTCCGTCCAATCATCCGTTGGAAGGTTTTAGCTGCCACTAAACGGATTCGAAGAGATCTAAATGATCTCAAAATCAATTCCAGATAAATTGAGCCGACAGAAAACCACTTAACACTGTTACGTTTATAACCGTTCAAATACTTGTTCCCCGGGAAGATCTATCGGTTTTTAAGTTGAGTTTTGCAATCCCGATCTTCGAAAATTTACGATTTTTGGGCTATCCTCAAACAAAAATTATAAAATGTTTGTTTACACTTGAGAAATTTATGTCAAGATATCATGGTTACCTAATATGGTTATTATACCGCTGCACACTTTGTATGAAAATTTCAAATTCTTAAATTTTTACACCTTCCATATCGTTTTTTGGTAGTTTTTGCTGCCAGAAATAGCTAAAAAAAAATTTAGAAGCGATCCATCCAGTCCTTAATTAACGCAACGAGTTTCAATTTTGTATGTAAATTTACATGGGAAAACAAAATTTTTTATTCAAAATCGCCAGAGATGTACTGAAATTTCCAAAAAATATTACTTTGGATGAAAGAATTCCTTAATTCTTGTAGTGCAATTCATGTGAACAAAGCAAAAACCTTACATGTTCCCCGAAAAATATATTCGATGTTATTGAAATATTTTTTCAAAATTAATTTTTTGAATTTTAGCGTTTTAGCCTGTTTTTTTGAAAGCTGTGTAACCGTAGGATGAGAATAAAAAATCTAAAAAAAACTGCATTGCATTGCCAGAGAATTTATTAATAACCTTACCAAAAAAAGATTCAGATTTTTTTTTTATTTTGAAATGTTTATAACTTTTTTCATTAAATTCTTAGCTGCTTGCCATGTTAGCAAAAAATGAAGCTTAAGAATAGTCAAAACCAAAAATCAAGACCAACTTCATGTCAAACTTATTGGAATTTTCTGGATGATTTAATATGCAGAAATTTCTTCTTCCATACAAATTTCCATACAAAATTGAAACGCGTTGCGCTATGTCAGGAGTCAACCAAAACATCTCGAATTTAACACTGATGCTTGATGTAAGTCACCAGGCATCGAAAAAACATATGGGAGCAAGTCATTTTTTGCACTGGTCTAATTGTTATATTACAATTGCGATATTGGTAGGCAATGCTGGCAACAGGTGGCAGTGTAATCGCTTTGCGAAAAATTGACCGTTTTTTTTTTTCAGAGTGTCATGTCTGTTCGTCTGATCTTAAATAATTTACTATTCAAACTCATTTTAGGTAGTCGTCATAATTTAGTTATATCTCCATGTTAGCAGTTGTCGAATAAAATTACAAGCCGCCAAACTTCCAATAATGTCATATTGACACTCAAGAGTGGATTAGGGTGAAACAGGCTTTCAGAAAAATTCAGGACATTTCACTAAAAAAAAGTGGGGCACAGCCGATAAAAGTGGGACATTTAAGAAACTCATAACACAACGTTTACGGACTTTTTAGCTATACCCATCTGTACGGGAAACCGTCAATTTGATGGTCGGCAAAAAGCAACACTATAGAATATGACCATAGTATACTAAGCATTTCCAATTTACGATTTATAACCAAGAGTCAACCTTCTGCGAAAAAAGTTAGAGAAGGTTTTTTGTAACTTTTCTCTCCCATTTTCCTGAGTATGGGAATTTCGAAGTGAAATATGGCATAAAAACTGAAGGTAAATCTCCAATTTCTCCAATATATCCAATATTTCAAAAGGGCGTTTATTGAATTTCATAATGAAATTTATTTTAAAACGTTTTATCTCTCCCTTAGATTGAAACATCTAATCCAGATCTAATAAGTGATTTATATCAAGAGTACTGATATGATCCATAAACAGTTTTTGTTTTTCATGTGAATATTTTTGTTTATTAGTTATGAGCGACTTATTTTCCTTTAAATTAACGTACTTTTTATCTTTGAACCGCTATAACACCAAAACTTGAGCTCATAGATGAAATCTTACAAATTCTGGACGGTAAATTCTTTCAATATCGTATTTTTTCCTAGTTACTTACATCACTTGTATTTATAAGTTTTGATGCCATAAGCACGGTTATTTTCTACGGTTTTCGCGAATTAACACGATATTTGAGAGAAAATATTTCAAAACCTACATGAAACGACGGATTTGATGCCGCGTAAAAAACTTTTGTGTAATAACAAATATATTTCAAATTCGTTAAACTTTAAAAACTCAAAAAAACTGTCTTAGGTATATAAATTATGAAAAATACTGGATGTTTTGAGAAAAAATACATAGGGTAACGGACTTATTTTGGACCAGAGGACCTATTTTGGACCACTTCGTCTAGCTCACTTATAAAGCATCTTATCATGATTTTTTTACAAATATAGTTGAAGCGCGGATACTTGATGTAATGCCCAAAATTTTTCCGCAAACTGATGTTTTTAAAGAGAGCTAGACAAGGTGGTCCAAAATAGGTCCCCTGGTCCAAAATAAGTCCGTTACCCTATTTGTAAGATTTTCTGTGTTCAAAAAATGAATTGAAATTGAGGCTAATGATTGAAAAGCGGGACATTTTTAGAAAAAAGCGGGACGGCGGGACATCCAACAAAAAAGCGGGACATGTACTGCTTTTGCGGGAGGTTAAACAGCTACTGGAGGTTGTTGTTTACAGTTTAACTTTAAACTCTGCGTGTATCGAGAGCTTAAATTTTCAAAGCCAGAAAAGCGCAAAAAATGTGCACAAATGGTGCACTTTTGGCAACATCCGCCAAGTGGAAGATGGAGCGCTTTTAAGTGGTATTTGAAAGTATGGAGAGGAAAGCAGCTTGTAGACAACAAAAAATTTGGGCGAAAACAGGATCCGGTGGACAACACTTTGGACCGCAAAGTCATGCGTGCTTCCGTCAGTAAGAAGACTGCCTCAGCTCAGGATGTGGACAAAAAAGTTGGAAAAGCTGCTCTCGTCTAACCAAGACCTCGTAAATTATATGATCAACTGCTGTGTGGAAAATGTATGTGCGTTATCGTCGACGACGAAACCTATTGCGAGTTTGATTTCAAAACGCTTCCGGGTGGTGTTAATAATAATATTATTTGTCTAAAAATCAATGAAAACTGCGGTTCTTAAAAAAAACCATGTACATATTAAAGATTGGCCCAAAAAATTGACCTGTGAAAAATTTCAGGTCTCTCATACTTGATTTAGGGGTGCCTCAAAGTTTCGGCTTAATTACCCTTAAAAATCTTCAAAAGGGGGGAACAAAGGAAATCAAAAAATCGAAATTTGAATGTTGATGCTAAATGACCTGAAAATGCATAAAACGTCGAAATCTTGTGTTATCTCGGAAACAAAATTTTTAGTCTAAAATGGACTTTTAAATTTTAAAAATTTTCAAAGGTGACCCAAACGAAATTCTGAAAATTGAAATTTTATTTATGATGCAAAATGATTCAGAAATGCATGAAACGTTGAGATCTGGTGTTATCTCGAAGAAGAAAAAAAACTGATCAAAAATCGATTTCTGGGGCAAAAAACGGCCAGCTTTCTGAAAAATGGCTGAGTACCAGAAAGTCGATTTTTGGCCAAAAAATAACACGAGACAAAACCAGATCATGCATGCCTAAGTCATTTGGCATCAGAATTGAAAATTAAATTTTCAGAATTTCCTTTAATCCCCCGTTTGGTGATTTTTGAAGGTAAAAAACCGAAACTTTGAGCGCTATGGGGCCTCTTTAGATAAGCTGAGAGGTTGAGCTAAAATTTTGCCCAGGTCAGTTTTTTGGGCCAATCTACAAAATTCAAACAATTGGTTTTCGAAATCCGACATGACCCATTTGGCTGCCACCCTAATACACATGTAGGTATTATCTGAGTTAAACTTATTTTTTCTTGAAGAGATCACATAGCACTTTGCGTTTATTCTTCGAGAGTTGTGATGACTAGCATCCTAAAATTCTAAAATAACCAACTCACTGAAACTGAAACAGTACTGAGCATTCGTTGACCGATATTCATATAAGTGCTTATTGATATGCCAGACATGAATATTATCCACTATGCCATGGCTACAGACTTGCTGATAGATGATAGGAATTATCCAAACTTTCAATCATAATCGTACGCGTCGCTGCCCTTTTTGAACAGTCATACTCAGAAACCTGTCATGTAGCTGAGTTTCAAAACACCGCAAATGATGCCTATCAATACTTGGGTGAAGTTCACAACAAATTGATTGATTAAAAGTCGCTACGAGTGGAGGCGTTTCCTCCACACAGTCTCTAGAGGGTATGCAAATTTCAATAAGGATGAGATTCGCGATATGTTATTTTCTACCCTGGGAAGACTCCACTTCCCTTTTCCCTCTCTTAAAAAAAACCAATCGCTAGACGCGACCGGTATATTCGGAAATGCTTTCAGATCACTCATTTGACGGGAGCTATAAACAAATGATGCTTACGAAAATTGCATGCTGCGAAATTGATACCGACTGAGGTTAGGGATTTTTTTTTTGCTCGCCCAACAATAGCTGGCTCACTTTCAATCACAGAATTATAAAGCCATTTAGCTGACTGGACACTGACTGAACGGCGAGTCGATTTTGATTGACGATGTGCTAGCTTCTGCTTTTAAGTCCTAGGTTTCTATCGTTGTTGCTGTTTTGGGAAATGATACCTTTCTCGATGGCTCGTGCAATTGCAATTGATACTTCCGTTCGGCCAGAGAACTACAAATTATTTGCCTAATCTGATCTAAGTTTGTAAGAGAAAAGGAAGTAGCAACAAATTGTACACTTTGAACTTGTTCTTAAATTCTTACATTCAGAATCTGTAGTTTGAGTTCTGAATTTTGCTTTCGTTGTGTTTTTAAACTTTAACGATTTTTATCCATTCAATTTTCATCATTCTTACAATACTTACACATTTATTTGACATCCCGAGCAAATTTTGATGTCTGAGTTGATAGCAAACATTAACCAAAATGAGCATTCAATGCCAAAACGATAGTATAATTTAGTATCGCATTTTTCCCGATGCAAAATGAGCAGCAATTTGTCGAAAGATGATGCCTAACCAATCTGGTTTTCAATTTTCTGGGATAACAAATCAGATTGATTCTATTTGTGCTAAAAATAAAAAAAAAAAATTTGTTCAAATTGTCATGTCATATTTGTCTTTTTTGTCATTTTTGTCATTTTTGTCATTTTTGTCATTTTTGTCATTTTTGTCATTTTTGTCATTTTTGTCATTTTTGTCATTTTTGTCATTTTTGTCATTTTTGTCATTTTTGTCATTTTTGTCATTTTTGTCATTTTTGTCATTTTTGTCATTTTTGTCATTTTTGTCATTTTTGTCATTTTTGTCATTTTTGTCATTTTTGTCATTTTTGTCATTTTTGTCATTTTTGTCATTTTTGTCATTTTTGTCATTTTTGTCATTTTTGTCATTTTTGTCATTTTTGTCATTTTTGTCATTTTTGTCATTTTTGTCATTTTTGTCATTTTTGTCATTTTTGTCATTTTTGTCATTTTTGTCATTTTTGTCATTTTTGTAATTTTTGTCATTTTTGTCATTTTTGTCATTTTTGTCATTTTTGTCATTTTTGTCATTTTTGTCATTTTTGTCATTTTTGTCATTTTTGTCATTTTTGTCATTTTTGTCATTTTTGTCATTTTTGTCATTTTTGTCATTTTTGTCATTTTTGTCATTTTTGTCATTTTTGTCATTTTTGTCATTTTTGTCATTTTTGTCATTTTTGTCATTTTTGTCATTTTTGTCATTTTTGTCATTTTTGTCATTTTTGTCATTTTTGTCATTTTTGTCATTTTTGTCATTTTTGTCATTTTTGTCATTTTTGTCATTTTTGTCATTTTTGTCATTTTTGTCATTTTTGTCATTTTTGTCATTTTTGTCATTTTTGGCATTTTTGTCATTTTTGTCATTTTTGTCATTTTTGTCATTTTTGTCATTTTTGTCATTTTTGTCATTTTTGTCATTTTTGTCATTTTTGTCATTTTTGTCATTTTTGGCATTTTTGTCATTTTTGTCATTTTTGTCATTTTTGTCATTTTTGTCATTTTTGTCATTTTTGTCATTTTTGTCATTTTTGTCATTTTTGTCATTTTTGTCATTTTTGTCATTTTTGTCATTTTTGTCATTTTTGTCATTTTTGTCATTTTTGTCATTTTTGTCATTTTTGTCATTTTTGTCATTTTTGTCATTTTTGTCATTTTTGTCATTTTTGTCATTTTTGTCATTTTTGTCATTTTTGTCATTTTTGTCATTTTTGTCATTTTTGTCATTTTTGTCATTTTTGTCATTTTTGTCATTTTTGTCATTTTTGTCATTTTTGTCATTTTTGTCATTTTTGTCATTTTTGTCATTTTTGTCATTTTTGTCATTTTTGTCATTTTTGTCATTTTTGTCATTTTTGTCATTTTTGTCAATTTTGTAATTTTTGTAATTTTTGACAATTCTGACAATTCAGACAATTTTGACAATTTTGACAATTTTGACAATTTTGACAATTTTGACAATTTTGACAATTTTGATAATTTTGACAATTTTGACAATTTTGACAATTTTGACAATTTTGACAATTTTGACAATTTTGACAATTTTGACAATTTTGACAATTTTGACAATTTTGACAATTTTGACAATTTTGACAATTTTGACAATTTTGACAATTTTGACAATTTTGACAATTTTGTCAATTTTGACAATTTTGACAATTTTGACAATTTTGACAATTTTGACAATTTTGACAATTTTGAAAATTTTGAAAATTTTGACAATTTTGACAATTTTGTCAATTTTGTCAATTTTGACAATTTTGACAATTTTGACAATTTTGACAATTTTGACAATTTTGACAATTTTGACAATTTTGACAATTTTGACAATTTTGACAATTTTGACAATTTTGACAATTTTGACAATTTTGACAATTTTGACAATTTTGACAATTTTGACAATTTTGACAATTTTGACAATTTTGACAATTTTGACAATTTTGACAATTTTGACAATTTTGACAATTTTGACAATTTTGACAATTTTGACAATTTTGACAATTTTGACAATTTTGACAATTTTGACAATTTTGACAATTTTGACAATTTTGACAATTTTGACAATTTTGACAATTTTGACAATTTTGACAATTTTGACAATTTTGACAATTTTGACATTTTTGACAATTTTGACAAATTTGACTGATTTGACAATTGTGACAATTTTGAAAATTTTGACAATTTTGACAATTTTGACAATTTTGACAATTTTGACAATTTTGACAATTTCGACAATTTTGACAATTTTGACAACTTTTATCTTTTTTAGTGTTTTTTTGTTTGGTTCAGTTTCTTACTTGGTTTTGACATTCTAAAATCTAAAGGGTAATCTCTTATTCATTAGTTTATTTTAGGATTGGTGATAAATTTACCGCAGTTCCCACAGAAGGTGTGGTTCATGATTGTTTTCAACCGATCTGTCGACAGCTAGATCAGTTCATCTGTATGTTCGACTAATTTATATTAATTGATTTGTTATTGAAACTATCCGGGCAACTCGTAGATCGGGGCTTCATTATATTGAGCAGAAAGATCCCACGGGACTCGCTCATCGTGTTGATTAGCTACTAAACTAGAGTTTAGAAAAAAGAAAATAATTATACACACCTGATTGAGCTACCGACACTAGCGAAGTGAAGAGGAGCAACGTGGCTACTAGGGCTACTGCTAATCCCATTCCAGATGTGATCTTTGACGGGTTCACCGATGAGGAGTAGGATGGGGCGAAGGAGGTGGAGTTGCATTTTGAGAGGGAGGGGGAGCTAATGGAGGATGATCGATGGCTGCGATGGTGATGATTTTGATGGGAGGTGGCTAAATTGTGTCGTCGTCGACTGCAGGAACTGGAAGAGGAGCATGGTTCGAGGGAGCTTTCTGGTGGGGTGTTTGATCCTCCTAGGGCTGCCGCTGCCGCTGGTGGCCCCAAATTATCGGGACTCCTCATTGTCGCTGCTGCTGTTGATGTTGTTGGTCAAGCCGATCGTTACCCAATTTCAGGGGAATTGGGATAGATAATCTGTAATGAGAAGTTAGAAGTAATTATTGAGCTACGGGTCTTGAAATAATTGAGGCAAATCTATTAATACGTCGATCATAAATGGGATCATCATGAATGGTACTCTAACGGTATGAGGAGTGGTGTCGTCGAGTGACATATCAGACATCGAGTATAGTAGAAACCGGCTAGAGAAGAGCTTCCAATGCCGGCGTGAGTAAGCAAACGTTAGTGAACTTGAATAGAATCACGTTTCAGACGTTGCCGTCGCGTTGTGCTTAGTTTGTCGGCATCTTACTCGTCACAACCAAGGGTGAACCGTTAGAGAATCGAGTTCTGAAGAATTCGAGCTTTTCTTGGTGAGTTTCAAGATTAGAGATCGATTGAGGCTTCTGGAGTCTCGTAAAAGGGCAGTGAAAGGAAAGGCTTGGGTTTGCTTGAGCTTATTCTAAGCCAAGAAAAGGGCAATCGGTTCATCAGAAATGCCTCCGTTTGAAAGGTTAAATTCCTGAGCCGAGGATATCTTCACGCCGTTTACTTGAATTAATTTCATCTCGAGCAAGCTTTGTAATAATCAAGTGTAAGACTCGTGCTAAACTTTGTTACGCTTTCATATTTTCATGTTAACCTTTTTAGGCTCACAAAAAATTTTCGATTTCCAATGGTTACATTTCACAGGTTTCGGATTTCCCCTACAAATTTGGGGTACTCTACTGTACATTAGACTGAGTCAATTTGGGGTCATTTTTGAATTTTTCAAACCCTGGGGTCTAAAAAGCTTCGATTTTTCGCATAATTTTTAAATAACGTTTCAAGGATTTAACTTTTATGTTTATTTGAGAAAATTGTAAATTTTGTACTGAAAAATCAACATCGGTTTTGGTTTCTTGTGTGGAGCCGAGCCTGCTTATGGTTTTCGTGCCAATTTATTAATGATCTCAAGGAAATTTTCCGCTGAACAATTTTGTCGAAGACCGTAACTTCAAATCATGGATGAGTTTTGAACCAATACAAAGCTTTTTAGACCCCAGGGTTTTAAAAGTTCATAAATGACTCCAAATCGACTCAGTCTACTGTACATATCTAACTTTATTGTTGAGTGTTCTAGTCGGTGCTGTCATGAACAACAGAATAAATGTTTAGATAAATTTTCATGTTTATCCTTGTTCAGAGGATCTTAATTGAACAACAGTCATTTCATATCATTTTCAAATACTTCTTTCAAGATTTATTGTATTTTTCGTACCACCAGGTCGCGGCGAGGCGGTTTAATTGTAGATTCACGAGGCCCCGGCATTCGTCCGGCCAGAAGGTGAAATGCCATCCTTGCCCGGGTGGGAAATATATCTACATCCTATGCCATGTGTATCAGCAAAAGCATGTCGATCTGCGATGAATAATTTATTGTAGCAGCACCTTTTTGGAGTCACACTACTGACTGGCTGTGCATGTTTTGGCCGGATTCCGAGCCTTTGGCGGCCGGCGGAGCCTAGTAACTCATACTGCAACTGCTATTTCTGCCCCTGCTGATGATGGCCTTTATGCTCCGGACGGACGGACGAGCAAGCAAGTAACATATGTTGAGACAATTTGACGCGCGATTGGCTGATGGTGACAACTGTGAACAAATTTATTCGATTGAGGTATTGCTGATCCACTCTTTTTTTCTATTTCTGCGATAGCTGATTTGGGCTCCCGTAAGGTACCACTGTAAAAAAATTACTGTATTCCAGAAGAAAATGAGCATTGTTCTACATAAGGATTATTTATCGACTGAAATTAAATCGGATGAACAAGCGGAAAACATTGAAAGATGATTCAATAAAAAGTTGTCAAACAAACATGTTTACTAAATATTTTTATCGGATTATCTATTGTTTATAAAACAAAAAATTGTGTTTGCCTTGAGCTCGGTCAATCAGCGGTCAAAATCACGGAAAAATGAATAATAAAAAAAAACCTGTTTGCGATGGGGTCAACCAGCGGACAAATTCACGAAAAAAAAAATGAAAACCTGTAGTTCTTTAAATAAGTTTAGAGTTCGACGACACGGTAGCGATCATTCATTGAATGTTGGATTTCGTGCTATGTTTTGCAGTCGGAGTTAGCCGTATAAAGTTTAACTGAAAAGCGGTTAGCGTGTAGAAAACCGTCAGATTTTATACTGATTTGACAGATCGCACAAATTTCGCAGTTATGAGTGCGCAGTCCAATTTTTTGCGATGCGAATGGTATTATTTCCTATAATAGACTATTCACCGTACACAACTCCTTTTTTAACTTCTCATATACGATTTGTTACATTTTAACGACAACATAATTGAATTCGACCAGCATGTAAAGTATCAAAGACGCATTTATCGCATCAAAAATCTTCGTCATGCCAAATTAGTTAATTCTCAGGCTATGGAAAAATGTGTATTCAATAATGTAGATTGTTTTTTGTTTTGTCTGGGATTCAAACGCTCGTAATTAATTCAATCTCAATGAATACTAAGAATAATAATATTTCATTCCGATGACTTCATGTTTTGTCCTCTCTTGCAAAATAATGATTTGAAGTTTGATTCAAGAATTTACTTCTTAACTTTTCAATGAAAATAGTGAGTAAGAGTGAATTTTTTAACTGTGTTTACTGCTCCGGCTGGCCTACCGCACGGAAGGCTACCGTCGCGCGATTAGAAATTTTCCCAGTAACCGCAATATTTACCAGTCACCTCCAGTCAGTCTGGGGACGGGTGCGTGTTGATGTAACGATTTGTTAATTGCACTCCTGGGCACAAATTGAATCATTCAATCAAATATCCGTCACAGGGGAATGCAGGAATTTCGGTCGTTGGGAATGATGGTGATGATGGTTTTGCCAAATGTGTTTAAAAAAAGAGTGAAGATTTGATCTATGAGATTAAAAATATAAACCCCACCATTGAATCGTTTGATAAACGAAAATCCCTCGCCGATTGAAGGAAAAATCCCTTCAACGAACAATTCATTCACAGCTCGGATGCTAATACGGTCGGTGACTACCAATTCGATTGGAAAACAAATTTTCGGATGCTAATCAACGATGTTCTCTAAATTGGTTGCTAATTATCAGCACGTAGGCAGTCTTCTAGAGGCATCTCGTGTTTGATTGATGTAAAAGTTGAAAAATATTCCACTCATTAAAGGTGTCATAACAGTAGCGTTATCAGTGTCTACTTACACGATGTGACATTACAGCATCGGGGGAATTGTGGTGTTTAGGTAATTCGGAAAACATGACTCGTTGAAAGATCTTTCCCGTTGATTTGCTACACATCATTTTTCAACAGTTGTTAGCAAGTCTCAAAAAAAAATTGAAATGCAATAAGCACTGTTTTAAACTTTAATATTTTAACAGTGTTATAAGAAAAACGATTTCAACTTGAAATTTGACCTGCGTTCGAACATTGAATATAAGGGAGCTTTGTTCCATGTCGCAGATACTTATATTTCTCTGCTTTCATCTGAAAAATGAAGCAATTCATGATAAGTCTCAAACGGTAGCAAATGCCCCAAAAATAGAAAGTGAAAGGTTCGAAATTTTCCACCTTGAAAGTTCCACATTAAAAAAAAATTTTGCATTCTAAACTTCATCATTCAGAAAATTGCAAGCAAATTTAAGCACAAGTGCATCACGCTATTAAAATGTACTTCGGATATATAATAAAATCACTTGTTTTCGATTAGAGAGATAAAACCCAAAAGAGGCTGTGTATTGACGAACGCACTTTTTTATCTTGTTTTGCTTGTTTTCATACAGTTGGAAGCACTGCCACATAGACATATTCGAACTCTTCGAATATACAGTACCGTTCATAATTGTATAGAAATTGAAAGCACGCGCACTGTCACTTCGACTTTGAACATCCATAACTTTTTACTCTGATGATATTTTATGATCTAATTTTCTGCGTAAGATAGATCAACTATCACACTATTATGTCACAAAATTTGAGCTTTCTATAGTTTGTGTGGCCTGAGTTACAGTAATTCTACGAAAATCGGACTTTATGGACTTTAACCATTGAAATTGCAATATCTCAGAAACTACCTTACGCATTTCATTGAAATTTTTCAGAGAGATCGTTGAAACATTAAGTTAGCATGTCTGGAGTTTTTGAAAAGTTCTATTGAAGGGATCAATAGCTACGCGAGGTACACCCAAAATTCAGCCTCTGTGCCAATGGCGTGTAGTCAATTACATAGCATCATTGGTACAAAAAGATAACGCGATCGGTGCTGATTCGATTTGCTCCCACCGGCATTAATCTCCCAAGTTAACCGAATTGCGTATGTCTGAAAGAAACAAAATAAAAACGCTTTCAAGTCCCTCCCTATCGAATCACAAGACGAAGAAGGATGGAAATAAATACCGGCCAACACCAGGCAGCCAGCGAACCGAGCACTGTGCGTGTGAATGTAGCAAAAGCAACAACAAAAACATCCTTCTAATTCAATCCCTTCAATCCACCGGCAAACAACCACGGACGAGCTGTGCGTGTGTATGCAGTAAAAGCAACAAAAAAAAACATTCCTTCAATTCAATTCGCCGGCAAACAACCACGGCTAAGCTGTGCGTGTGTATGTAGCAAAAGCAACAAGAATATATTCCTTCAATTCACCGGCAAACAAGCACCGGCCAAGCTGCCCGGCTTTAGCAGCTGTGTATATGTAGCGTGTGTATGTAATAGCAGGCAGTAAGCAAAGCACAGTTCTCATTCAATGGGTTTCCCGTTTCCTTCACTCCCGTTCCCTTTCCCGTTTCCATCGCAAGACAAATGAATACCTTGAAAGGAGGCCAAATGCCGGGAAGCCACTGTCGTGCGTTTCTTTTGTGATTGATCGGTGACAGAATGCCTATGACAAATATCCCTCTTCCTGCATGAAGCTCAAATAGTACACTGGTTAAGATGTCGGTCTGACAAGATCATAAGGTTGGTGATTTGAGTTCGATTCTCCCTACAGGCGCTGAGGGTTTATATTTTTATTTTCTTGTTTCTGGGATGAATTATCCAATAGGAACGAAATCCCATAAAATGTTTTTCTTGTTTCGCTTGAATGTAGTGGTCATGCATCATTTTAGTTGGGAGCCGAGTCCTTATGCCAGTTACGGTTTTTCAAACATATCATCTTCGGCACAGTGCACATTTCAGCGCATTATCGGCACAGAGATGTGCTAAATAGGCATTGGATTTTTGCAACCTCTTCTATGGGTGAAGAAATCAGATAGAACCCAAAGTCTACATCATGAAGGTAATGATTTTTGGTGCTTGCTGCTCGCCAAGTAGCGCGCAATTTGAACGTCGCCAAATTTTCAACTGCATCTGTCATTGTATATTGCACATATGTGGATGACATGCTTTTAGTGTACCGTCAGAAGACCAAGCTATTCGAATAGCCAACCAAGTGAAAGAAATTCATAAAGGAGGATCCACAATTGGACGTCTAATTCGTTACACGTTCTACGTACTATGGATGACCAGCATGACGCAGGAAAAAACTTAGACCTAAATTCATTACTCGCCGTAAGGCTTGAAAATTTTCATTCATTCATATGGACGGCGAAATCTATTTTGGATCACTATACCCAAGAAAATATGATCAGTCATGAGTTATGTCATGACAGAATTATTCCTATAATATGAATGAAAAAACCATTCATATTCACGTGAGGTAAATAAATGTCACGTAAGAGAAGAGTGAACAATGAATGAAATTTGGGAACCAAATGGAATCGTTAAAAAAGGCGCAGCAAACACTTATCTCTATTTTCATTTTTTTAATACTATTGCTAGTAAGCGTTTGTCATACTATAGCATATTGAAAATTTGCTTGGCAAACGAAGCAGCCAAAAATTGCACTGGTGATCTATGTCATGACCAGTTTTAACCATCATGTCATGACTGAAATATTGGAGATCTCAATGATCAATGACATAATGGAAAAATCTTTCTTTACCAAAATAATTATTCATAGCATGCTTTCATTTCGAAAAAATCCTAAACTAACGACATGTGAGGAAAAAAATGGGTCACTAGTCGCAATTTTTGGCTCATGACTATGACATAATCCTGTCCCTGCTCGCCGTAGAAAAAGTGTTAGGTCTATGGTGGTGTACAAAAACCGATAGCTTCACCTTCAAAGTAAACTGAGAGCGCTTGGACAGAGATTTACTAAATGGAGCACGCAAACCAATCAAAAGAGAAGTCCTTAGAATTGTGATGACAATATACGACCCACTTGGGTTAATCGCAATCTATTTGATGTTCTTGAAAGTACTGTTACAAGAAATTTGGAGATCAGGCATCGAATGGCACGAACAAATACGTTCTAAAGAACACGAAAAATGGCTATTTTCAAAGATTCGACTCTGGGGAGAATTCTAAGCCATGTCTTAGAGAAAAAAGTTATTGTTGAAAAACCAGTATTTTTTTTCCTCCCGGGCAGAAAACCTAAAAATTTTATTCACGTTAGAGACTCAAGCAACCCCTCCCTATGGTCAGATCTTCCTGAAACTTGGCATGTGACCTTCTGGTAAGCTAATAAATAATTTTGACTTGGAGCGAGTGAGATTTACCATGTGTTATTCTTCCTATACTATTATAAGTGTACTGCGTGTATTTTGATAAATAACCACTTGAAATATTTGTTTTAAATTGACATTAAGGGCAAAAGAAAATTAGATTTTTTTAAATGCTACCATCGAGTCTAAAACTTACGCTGAAACAAAATTTTCTCTAAATAAAATGCGTTTTTTATAATTTTTTCTCTCATAAAGTCACTAATATCAACAATACTGTTCGTCAAACGCAAAAACAAAGTTCAGATGATCGATAGAAAATTTATTCACCTTCAATATGCAACAGATAGATTACAAATTACTGTTGTGCCGTCCGAGATATTTTAATCTATGTACAAGACCTTTTTTATTTTTTCCGAAATTTCATATTTGGAGCATAACTCAAAAACGGTTCTACTGAGATTTTTTTGAATTTCATTTTCGGATTCAGCGCCCAATTTTACATTATAAATGTTGGTCAGTTAATCAAGTTCACGATTTTTTTTTTAAATTTTGTAAACTAGTGTAATCATTCGTGGTTACCTCGTTATTCGTGGTTACCTCTGATTTTTACTTTCTGTATGGAGAAATAATCGTGTGGCAAACTAACTCCTACGTTTTGGGAACTGGGCTCTAAACTGAGTAAATACAAACTAACAAATTTATAAGGTGCAATTCAAGGCACTTGAATAGTAAGAACTCACCAATTCTAACTAAGAATTATAATAATTTTAAGAACTAATAATTCCACGATGCGGCGACCTGAGCACAACTTTGCTTTTCTTCATGCTATGATGCCGTTCGTTTTGACAACTAGGTTTGAATCACTTTTGGTGAACCTGTAATGCGTCACTGAAGAGGGGCTTCTTCACACAGATTCTTCACGCATAATCTGCCTTTTGGTAGGTCTGCCAACATTGGTGGCTGTGGGCGAGCTTCACGGATTTCGCATCTTACACACGTTTTCTTCACCTTATCGAAAACGCCACGTAATCTTGCTATGTAGTAACGTTGTTTCACTTCATTTAGAACGGATTCTGATGATATTTATTATGATAGAAGGCAACTATTTTGTGAGTTAATGTGTGGTTCCAAGGCAGGATAATAGGAATAATAGTGTCGTAGATCAGGTACTCACAGCAGGACATCCTCCCGCGAACGCGAAGTATTCCTTGTGAGTCAACAAAAGGGGAGAGCTTGTACAGCGGGCTTTTCTTTGGGATTGTTCTTGGAGGATTGGATTTCAATGCTGCTATTTCACTTTCATATGAATGCATCTGAGCGCACCGAATATGATATTCTTCGGCTTCCTAGTACGCCTGTAATCATCAAGGTTTTATTTTTCCAGTTGTGCGCGAATCGCAAAACATATGCCGTAACTCTCACTAGATGCTTCCAACTTTCAAATTCACTAGCATCGAGTAATGGAGGAGTGTAAGCTGAATGCATAAGAAGGCATGCTTTAAGTTCTTCGTTCGTGCTCATGGTTTTTGTAAAGGTTGTAGGCCATTCTCTCTTCGATTCTTTTAAAAACTCAGGGCCCTGAAACCATCTGCTTCCGTCACACATGTCCGGTTCTCGCTTTCATTTTGTACCATCATCCGTGGAATTTCATTTAGTGGGAACCCATCGCCACTCTGATACAACGGAGTTTTCCAAAATTGTACTAACTCGGGCCGCTACGAAGGGAGAGTATCTACGGTGGTCAGATTTAATCCAAGCTAGAATATTCCTAGAATCGGATCAAAACACTCTCTGTGATACAGTTACAGACAGGCTGTTTTGTACACTTGCTGCTACTCTTACACCGAGCACTGCTGCTTGCAGTTCCAGGCGAAGAATCGTCATGTACACCAATGGAGAAACCCTAGTTTTAGAACCCACAAGAGAACACTGTGCTTGTTTACCTTGTTTGTATCGAATGTAAACTACGGCCGCAATACCTACCGTTTTCGCTGGCATCTGCGAATGTGTGCAGCTCTACAGAAACGTCAGCTCTGGCTTCGTCGAGTGTATGGTAACAACGAGGTATTTTCAAAGATTCGACTCTGGGGAGAATTCTAAGACATTTGTGGTGTCATAATGCTTAAAGCACCAATTGCAGTAATTTTTGGTTTTGTTCGAGTTAAATTTTACATTTTTTTTTGTCAAAAATGATTTTGAATAAAAAGCATAAGGGTGCTGCATACATTTAGGGGTAAAAAAATACAACAACAAAATTTACTAGCTTAAATCATAAAAATGATGTATGGTTCGATGAAATTTTGTTATAAACAAACGCGTGATATAGAACAATCATATTCAAGCATATGGAAACAAGATTTGAAAGGTTAATTTTTGACATGGATTTTGATGCATTTAGTCCAGACTGGTATCTGAATTATAAAAATATTCATCAAAAAATTTTGGCTACTATCCGAAAAATATTTTTAACCAACAGTCTGATAAATGCAATATAAAGTTTGTAGGTGATTTTATTAAGCCAACCCGTCATACTGGGTACGGTTTTTTAAGACATCGACAAATGTTAAATTTGTACGTCTGTTGCTTGATTTTTTAAATTTTCTTCTTGAATCGAAAACTTAAAAAAAACTATCTCACGATGTGGGAAACTATGTCATTATCATTTTATTATCATTAAATGATGGGCTTGTGATATAGCTCAGTTGGCAAGTCTGTTGTCTCCTGAGCCGATGTTCGCGAGTTTGAGCCCAAGAGTAAACATCGAACATGTTGTACCGGATAAGTTTTTCAATAACGATCCGCCAACTGCATCGTTGATAAAGTCGCGAATGCCATAAAGATGGTAATACGACTATAATCGAAACAAAAAAAAAAATCATTAAATGATAACTTTATCATATTATATTAAAATGAAAATGTGTTGTTATTACCTACAAATGGTTTTATTAAGGCATTTTACTTATAAAATTTTTATGTGCCGGGAGTATGCAATGTGTTGTTGAGCCTTCTTATTTCCTAATACCAACTAAAACGGAAGTGCATAACTTACACATCTCCCCTCTCCGGTCTGATGAGGAATCCTATTGATAGCATCAAGCAAGGTCAATGCTATTTTAATTCCCACACCCCTGATCGGATATCTCGTCAAAATATGCAAAGCTTCAAACCGTATTTCTTCAAATTAAGCTTGCAAATATCAATAACCCTTTTCCTAACAGTTTGAGACGTTTGAGACTCGCTTCGAAAAACTTCCCCTCCAAATGAACGCTTCGGCCTAAAAGCGGGCGGGAGCTTCACATACGCATCACGTACGCAGCCAACGAACGACGATAAGCCACGTTTCGGTCGGACCTACCAACTCCAGGCGGGCGCGGGAGTTCATTTCAAATGTTTGGTGTGCACCAAACGTCGTGCGCTTCGCTTCGTTCGGCAAATAGAAACTCATCGAACTTTTCCCTTCGAAGCGTAAATATGCATCGCATCCAAACAAAATCAAACAATCACCATCATCACCAATCGACGACCATTAGGAGACGGAATAGGAAATTAGACATCAACGCCATCAACCCATCATCACGGACTTTGTGACCGCAACAATCCGATACACGGTACGCATACTGAACGGTTTTGCGGAACTGTCGATCGGATATGAATCTCGCACGGAGCCGGGACGGGACGCTTCTTGGAATCAAGTCCGGCCTACGATGGACGATGGCCAACGACCGCTCGAATCGGCCTGGAGGACACGTCGTCATACTGAGTCCCCCACCTGCGAGTCCAAAGTTGGGAGTATACTGTGAATTTGTAATTTTTCTTACACCAACTTTGTAGCAGGGTCCTGCAATTTCGCGAACCACTGCCAGAGACCCATTAATAAATCCATTCATTCATTCATCAAAACTTGCAATACCTTTCGGGAGGAAAATGAGCTCGTCAAAAATTTCATTCATAATTAAAATGTCATTTACGACGACGACGTCGATGACAATGCAGTGGCCATTGCTGATGCACCGGTTGTTTGGAAGCGCCCGAGCTGAACTCACGTCTCCTTCCCAAAAAACCTGCCACATCGCAGGCAGAAGAGGATTCCACGCTGATGCAACAGTCAGCAAATCCATTCAGTAACAGTCAGTCAGTACCTAAACTCAAAACAAAACGCGAGTACCTAGGGCGGCGCGCGCGAAAACCGCAAAACCTCAGAGCCAAACTGAATTGAACTGGCGCGGCAATCGTCCGAATGAAATTGTTGGGTCATTTTCTCCCCTATTTTACTTTCTTGGTTTCATGTAGGTACTTACTTACTGTTACTTACTTACTCGCACCATGCGCCAGGGAGAGTGAAATGAAATTAAAAGCCTATTTGAAGTCACGAAGTCCGTTCGGTTGGTTTTTGAGGTTTTGACGCGTCTCGATATTACGGGGTTTCGCTATTCAACTTAGGACTTATGCTCAGCTACAGACACAACAACAACAACAACAACAGCGGCATCGGCGCTAATATGTAATGCGTGAATGAAAGTGAAAACTTTTCCTGCGTTCCGATGATTCCGATGCAATTGAGCGGTTTTGGAAAACCGGAGACGTGCAGTTTCGGTGAAGTAATCGGTTTAGCATTCTTGCCAGGTATGGGTTCACGCAGTTATTTATTATTATTTTGAATTTGGAAGTCTTGGCTGAAATTCGGAATTTCACTAATTTCAGTTAATCAGCTTGACAGTTACTTAAAAATTAGGTAATTAAGACTACCGGGGCATCATGCAACAGCAGGGTTAGATGCAACATTGCAACCCACACATACTGCTGTGATATGCCGATGTGACGTACATATATATGAAATTTTTAGTTTTTTTTATTCAATAAGAATGTTTTTCTCTTTTACCCCATTTTCCCCTTCCCCGGGACTTTTCCCTAACTGTGATACTGTATACAAATCACATTTCATGGAATGTGAAAAATGGGTAAATACAGGAAAACGCTCTAAGGGTCCGTTCAAATTATACGTAACGCTATTTTCGATCATTTTCGACCCCCTCTCCTATACGTGACACACTCTTTTCAGATTTTCTTTCCAACATCTACAAAGTGTAACTCCCCCTAAACGCATAACGTAATATTTGAATGGCCCCTTATTGGCGAAAACTAAAAATGATATATAATTCGGCATTTCACGGCAGAATAGCAGGAGTTAGTAAATTGTAGCATTATAATTGAGTTCGTGTAGCTATCTAGTTCTGAGTGTGTCCTACCATTAGAGTTAACAGTAAACCAAAGAATGAGTGTTTAGAGTTCAGAGTGTATACGTCAAACGCACACTTGGCGAAACAAAACAAACAACAATCAACAATCGAAAAACAACATCAACGGGGGAAACAATTCAAGCGCCAAGATTCACCATTGCATTGGTAAAATTGTGAACGTTGTGAAGTAATCCTTATTCGCAGACATCTCGGAGCCGAAGAAAGCAAATTAGGAGAAAAATCAGTGCTGATTTTATGAAAAGGCAACGGAAATATAGGTTAGAGAACGCACCGATTTGTAGAAGACGAAAAGTTGGAGCGCGAACGTTGCAGGTGTTTGTAGGTGTTTAAACTGTTCCACACTGAGCCCACAGACGGTGGAACTCGTAACGGAGAGAAGTCAACGACCCCAATCGGGTCGTTTCTGGAGAACTAAATTCTCTTTTTCCGGCACTCGTTTTTGTGCCACTTCTGGTTTTTTCGAGTCTCGTTTTTGAGAACGGAATTCCCGACGCCGTGAGATTTCAACGATTTGGATCCAGCTGGAAGCAGTCTACGGAGGTGCTCCGGCAGTGGTGTGTGCCTGTAGAGCAGAGCAACCAGGCAGTGTTACCAGACATTCAGTTGTGATAAACTTGCGCCGTCCGATAGCTGTGATATGACTGTTGTGCGTTTGGGATATAAAGTTTGTGAACTATGGTAGAAAAATGGTCCGTGAGTAGATAATGTTGAGCTAGCTTAGGTTATTAAAATGTCTTGTGGAAGTGAATTATTGTTATAGTTTCAAGTTTTGGTTTTTGTGTGTTTGTGTTTTGGGGTAAAAGTTAGCCGTGCAGCACACACTGAAAGTCAGTGGTGCTCAACTTGTTTCGAAATTTACACCAAATTTTTAGTCAATTTTCCATTTTTGTTTTTTTTTATTCATTACAGCGGAGGAGATGTTTTACTGATGCTTTATAAATTTGGATTTTTTTCTGATAATGAACAAAACCTAACAAAATCTTTAAAAACGTAGGGTAATCATGAACAAATTTTCTTCTTTGACACACTAACAGCCACAAATTGTTTATTTCTTATCATAAATTTTGAAAAGCTGCTAACATTTAATGTTTCAGTGCTCTTCCTCATTCTGTAGAGCATCTTTTTTTTGGTCGTAACCTACGTCCATGAAACATCTGTTCATATTTACCCCACTGTCTAAAGCGTAATTACACTAGTTTTCAAAATAAAAAAAAAATCGTGAACTTTATTAGCTGACCTATATTTTTAATGTGAAATCGGGTGCTGAATCCGAAAATAATAATCTCAGTAGAACAGTTTTTGAGTTATGCTCTAAATATGAAATTATGGAATAATTAAAAAACTACTTTTACTCAGATTCAAATTTGAATTTTTTTGAATTTCATTTTCGGATTCAGCACCCGATTTCACAATAATTACATAGGTCAGCCAAAAAAGTTCACGAATTTTTTTTTATTTTGTAAACTAATGTAATTAAAAATCAGGTTCGATTTGTGAGCATCATACAGTGTAGTAAAATAAAATGTCTTAGGCCTAGATTTGAACATTTCAAATTTTCGTTTGCTCGTCCCCGAACCGAGCTATTCCGGCTATTTTTTTTTGTTTAAACCTGACACAAACCAGGCATTTGATTTCAAATTTTCCAATGAAAAAAACCTAGCAATTTCCGGGAAAATCTGAGAATAATTCGAAGAAAAGAAATGAAAAACATGTAAAAAATTCATTTCGAATTTTATTTTTTTTGGGTACATCAGTTTCATTTTCATGTCAATACACAGAATTTTGTTTTTTTACTATGATATCAATCACTGTTAAAAATCGTTTTTCAATCTATAAAATCTCAACTTACATCTAAACACCACTTAATTTGAGTTTTGCAAAAAAAAGGTTAAAAAAATCTTATATAAAACATCAACTTCCCAAAAAATACTAACAAAATTTTTGAAATCGTACAAGTTGCAAAACCAAATCTTAAAAAAGAGCTTGAGCTTGCTATCAACTACGGTCCACCTGCGGCCCCTCCTGGCCAATGGCATAAAGGTTGCACTCCGTGATTGGTTCGAGATAATCAATGTTTTACAATGAATTGTAGATTCTACGGCAGAAAATGCTCATCGTGCTCCGATTAATGGTGCTTATACTGCCCCAGTGAAGGTTCTCGTTATGCCCCTACAGCGACTGATTTTCAGCTATCGGCAAACATTTTTTAAATGCACTTTTAAACGATTTTTTCTACTTTTTCAAGTTTAAGCCTGTTAGGAATCTTACATATGATAGCTGTTTCTATGGTTTAATTAGCGTCCTTCTTAAGGTGTCCATTATGCCCCACTAGTCAGGAAAATTATTGGTTTCGTCAGTTATTTTTGAAACGACAATTACAGGTGATTTTTACCCTACTTAGACAAAGGAGTAAGTTGCGACAATCTTAGTTTTCAATGAAAAATCAATTGAAAACGTTTGAAAATTTATAGTTTTTGATACATTTCTGATGTCACCAATTGAATTAATTTTTGGTTTTGTTCGGAAAAAAAAATACATTTGTTCTGTTAAAATGTTTTTGAAGAAAAAGCATAAAGGTGTTGCATACATTTAGGGGTAGGAAATACTACAAAATATTCTACTAGCTGAAATCATAAAAATTAATGTTTGGATGGATGAAATTTTGAAATAAATCAAGGCTTCATATTCCAAAATATGGAAACGAGATTTAAAAAAAAAGAATCTTTTTTTTAACTTAGACTGGTAACTAAATTATAAAAACATTAATTTAAAAAAATTGGTGTTGTCCAAAAAATATTTTTACAGCAACAGTGTTGGTATAGGATAGTAAAAATGTCATTCAGTTATCATTCAGCCACCCGTTCTATTGGGTAAATGTTTTTACGGCAACGAAAAATGTAAAAATAGGTATATCTTTTCTCGTTTTTTTTTAAATTTTCTATGAGAATCAAAAACTTAAAAAATAACTATCTCACGATGTGGGAAAATGTTGTTGATTCAATATGATTGAGAATCAATAACGTTTTCTGTTAATTAATAGATAAATGAAGAATAAACAAATCAAACTTATACTCCTAAAACAGCTTGACCTAAAACACTGAATCTTAACAAAATTTTGCCAGCTAAAAAAAACAACAATCAGTTTTCCACCCCTGTCATCGAATGGCCTAGTGCGTGAAAGGTCATTCCACTACCGCTTTACGTTACATAACATGGTTGGTCGGTCCACACCGAGTGAGTAGTCCAACTGAGAAAACACAGAAGGAAGTAGCCAGTTGGGTAGGCCTATTGGATTCAAGTTCAAGTTTATCCTCCACTTGCCACACGGAGTAGAGCATCGTCGGTCGTCGACGTCGTACTCCGTTTACGTTCCTAGAAGAGGTCCACTTTTATTGCATCATCTCGTAATAAGTTACGGGGTAAGGTAGGGTAGATGAGTCGAATGTTGGACTCTGGATGAGACCATTACATTGGGAGGAACAGTTTTTTTTCTTCTCGAAAGCTAGGAATAATAGAATATTCTTCGAAAATACAATGTTGAGAAAATCGCTCTAGCCACCCTAGCAATTATGTAGACCGTACTAGCTGTTCCAAGCTTGTTGTACGTAGAATATCATCATTTGATGATTCTAGAGGAAAAACCTGTCCGCATTGTGCCAAAGCCCCTTCTACCCATGGGAGATCCCTCCCCCCCCTTCGCCCATTCTTGAATGGCAAGATCAGTCAACAGGCAGCATCCACGCTGCCCGGCTAGGGTTCATTGATTCCTGGGCTATGTGCTAATAGCATGTTGCGAAGATTGAAACGTTCCTACAGCCGACCGCGATTGGTTATCTGCTCCAGTCCCATTTCTTCGCGTCCGGCAACCGGTAATGGGTCTATGGAGCTTCCTCTTACTGCTGAATCGACCTCACGAGGCAAAGACCACAACAACAGGAAAAGAGGATGATGAAGATGATGATGTTATAGTTAATGGCCGGTTTCTCTCGACGTAAAAGGAATGGAACGGGCAGAAGTGTGCTACTGCCTACTAGCCGATCCCGGTAGAACGAAAACTGCATACCTATTACATCACATACCGTTCGGAGGAATCCGGTCCCCGGCCAAGTACCGGTTCGCGTATATCGGACCAAGAATGTCCAACCATAGCGATACCGTAAACGGGAAGAAAGGCATTCTTTTCTCAAGAAAAGAATTTTCCCCGCGATGGCAATCTATGAGGCCGGGAAGCATTATTCTTCAGCAGTCGTATCCGGACCTGTAGGACCCACCCCAAGTATGAGCTTGCAGAAAATCTATTGACTTTCTACCATCATCTAATAATAGAGCTTTCACAAGAATGGGGGGATGTAATCCACTGGAGACCTATTATTCAATCACTTGGATGGTTTTTACTGGATCCAATGATGGAGGTAAAAATATTTCGAAATGCTTGTCCATCCGGGTTATAGAAGATAAAAATATTAAAATTAGTTCGTTAAAATACAGAATGTAAAATGAAAAATTAACTTCGGAGTGTCTAAAGTCAAATTACATTTCAAATAAACCATTCCACTCCAAAATACTATTGAATAAAAATTGGTTTTAATTTTTTGACGGTCGCCATAGGAAAAAAAAAGAATAACTTTATAATACCTTACTGAGGGTAACAAGTAAAAATGTCCATCGAATTTTTGACGGTCGCCAAAAAATGAGGAAAAATTTAATTCAGCTGAAAAGAAAGGTTCTGAAGCCAATTCCTTATCCATATTATGAATCCGAATATTTCCTTTGAAAAACGAGCTTCTTACTCTTCCGATGGAAACAATGCGCCAAGTTTTGATTAATGTTGCCTTTCTAATGAAAAAGCCAATGCCAGACAGAAGTTGGAAAAACAACCACTACACCTTTCTTCCAACGAGTTAGTTACATTCCAAAACATCAACCAGCACCCTCGGCAGAGCGAAGACAATCTGTGCCATCAGTAAAATATAAAACATAGAAAATAAACAGTCTCGGGCACGGGCCTTCTGGAATGACTCTTTTACGCGCGCGATTCCTTCGCCAAATAGTTGCTCGAAACTATTCGATTCCTCCCTGGTTAGTGCTTGGTAAATAGTTTTTTGACGCAACTTGCATTTTGCACAATCTTTGCACTCAGACAGAAAAAATAGGACTTGATTTTTTACCAAAAGTTTCATAGTTTTAATATTTTATTTTTTAAAACAAAATTTGTCTTTTTTGGTTATAGAAGCCGCTTACTAAATCATACACAACAATAGTCATCAACCAACTTCACCGGCAACAATCCAGTTGAATCGTTCTTCGGTAAGTTAGTCTCCGTTGTGTGATCAATATCGTTGTTAAAGTTTTAGTTCATCCATATACTAGTTTCTACAATAATGATGGCAGTAACAAACTCGAATCAAGCGAAAAAAAAAACAACATAGTTACGTACCAACATAGGTAACACCAATATAAACAATACTAAACGTTCGACGCACCATCTCTTTCCGTTTTTATTTTTCGACATTCACCCAATTTTGGCCTTTGGTAAGGGTACCTTTGTGGCAATGGGGCGGGTGCTTTGTGTCTGGTACAGTGACTTTTTTCCTGCCAGTTTGCTAGTTCGTAATAGTTATTACTTTCTGCTGTATGGATTTGACTCGGAATATAGGTCGAGATTGCAAAATTTACACGTCATCGATTAACGGGAGCATGTGTATCTAGGGTATATAGGGAATATGATGAGCGTGACGGATGAAATGTATGCAAATTTGGTTTCCTGTATTTTAACCTGGTACAACAGTTATCATTCAATTTGAGATTGACCGAGATTCTTTAACATGGGTGGGTATTTTGAAAAGTTACTTTGAATTAAGTTCCGTACAGAAAGTGGAACCAAATCGTAACATTAACTTTTTATCTCTTCTTGCATAAATCTAGTGAATGTAAACATGTATGTGAAATATCAAAATTGGTGGTAATCGATTAATGAAAAAGAGTGTTTTTCATCATATTGTATCACGAATAAAGGTTAAAGCAAGTTATCCTGATATCTTTTTCAAACTTTCACTCTTTAAAATATAATTCTTTAGGAAATTTTTTTCCATGTTTTCATCACACAATTTCAATGTACGCTCACCATTTGTTCTAACACCATGCATTTAGTTTTGATGAAAATCTGGCTCCAGCCTTTTCTGTATGGAAACCTCTTTTCTACATATCTTGTTCAGATTTGACCTCCTTGGGACAATGTATCTTTATAATTAAGCTTGCCGGAAATTTTCCTGCACGTGTTCAGGATATATCTAAAAACTTGGCAAAATCCGGGCATATGATTTCAAAATTTTCAACCAAAAATCCGAACAATAACCAAAAAGCCATTCATGATTTTGGTGATCTTGGTCTATTTCTATTCCCATCATTTCATCTAACGGTAGTTGGAATCAAGTTTGGACATTTTTGATTCCAACTACCTTAAGATGAAATGATGGGAATAGAAATAGACCAAGAAAAATGATTATGATCACATGGGAGAACTATTCCCTTCATTCCGATAGACATCGACACTAAACCAGTATAATATTCATACGCCAGGTTGGTCTCCTGTAGTAGAATGTTAATACATGGGCTCCGGAGAGGCGCAAGATGTGGGTTCAAGTCCTACCGGGAGACAAGGCGAATTTTTTTCGCATGTTTTTCAAAATCGATTTTCTTTTATCTAGTCCCTGAAATTTCATCTAACACAGTTGGATTCATTTCTCTACAAAAAAAAAAAAAAAAGTTTCGCTGACTGAATGTTTGAGTCAAGACCCATCTCTGGGTCGCAGTTTAAAAATAAAATTTTGTTTTAGAGAAAAACAAAAATCGGTCAATACAAGTTTCTGTAGGGAATAGAGGTGAGAAAAAATATAGAGATGAAGGATTGATGAAGGATTTGCAGAGAATAACATTTTTTTAAATTGGAAAAGCCGGTGCTAAGAATGGATTGTAGAATTAAGAGAAAGAATAGTTGGAAAAAATAAACAACATTTTTTGCTTAAATGAAATGTATTTTTATTTATTTACATAGTATTCCGTCTTACGACATAACTTGACGAACATAATTCCTAAAATTCACTCGGTTCATAGCAACCGTTCTCCAATTTCTCGGGCACCCCACGTTCGCCAGATCACGCTCCACTTGGTCTAACCACCTCGCTCGTTGCGCCCCCGCTCTTCTTGTTCCTACCGGATTCGTAGCGAACACCTGTTTTGCAGGACAGTCGTCCGGCATTCTCGCAACATGTCCCGCCCAGCGTATCCGACCAGCCTTCACCACCTTCTGGATACTGGGTTCGCCGTAGAGGCGCGCGAGCTCGTGGTTCATCCTTCGCCTCCACACTCCGTTCTCCTGTACGCCGCCAAAGATGGTTCTTAACACTCGTCGCTCGAATACTCCGAGTGTACGCAGGTCCTCCTCGAGCAATATCCATGTCTCGTGCCCGTAGAGAACAACCGGTCTAATGAGCGTCATATACAGGTTACACTTCGTGCTAGGGCTAAGTCTTCTCGACCGCAGTTGCTTGTGGAGTCCATAGTAGGCACGACTTCCGCTGATAATTCGCCTCCGGATCTCACGGCTGGTGTCATTGTCTGCGGTCACCAGTGAGCCGAGATAGACAAAGTCTTCGACTATCTCCAGCTCGTCGCCGTCGATCGTGACCTTGTTATTACTGGACAAGCGGGTTCGGTCGGTCTCGGATCCGCAGGCTAGCATGTACTTCGTCTTGGACGTATTAATCATCAACCCAATCCTTCCTGCTTCGCGTTTCAGTTTGCGGTAGATCTCCTCCACCGCCGCAGATGATCTGCCGACTATATCAATGTCTTCGGCAAAGCAGATAAGTTGACTGGATCTGTTGAAAATCGTGCCCCGCATTTCGCCCACCGCTCGTCGAATAACACCTTCTAGCGCCACGTTGAACATCATGCAGGATAGACCATCACCTTGTCGAAGCCCCCTGCGCGATTCGAATGGACTCGACAATTCACCCGAAATCCGCACACAGCACTGCGTTCCATCCATCGTCGTCTTGATCAGTCTGATCAGCTTCCCGGAAAAGCCGTTCTCGTCCATGATTTTCCATAGCTCGTTACGGTCGATCGTGTCGTATGCGGCTTTGAAGTCAATGAATAGATGATGCGTAGGGACTTGGTGTTCACGGCATTTTTGGAGGATTTGCCGCAATGTGAATATCTGGTCCGTCGTAGACCGTCCCTCCATGAAGCCGGCCTGATGACTTCCCACGAATCTGTTTGCTTGTGGCGTTAGGCGGCGGAGTAGGATTCGGGACAACACTTTGTAGGCGGCATTGAGGACAGTGATCGCTCGGTAGTTCTCACAGTCCAATTTGTCGCCCTTCTTGTAGATGGGGCATATTACCCCCTTCTTCCGCTCCTCCGGTAGCTGTTCTATGTCCCAGATCCGGATTATCAACCGGTGTAGGCAATCGGCCAACCTGTCCGGGCCCATTTTGATGAGTTCAGCTGCGATGCCATCCTTCCCAGCCGACTTGTTTCTATTCAGCTGGCGAATGGCCTCCTTAACTTCACTCATCGTTGGGAGTGGCTCCTCTTCGTCGTTGGCTACGCCGGCGATGTACCTTCCCCCACCGTCTTGATCTCCTGCATGTGCGCCGTTCAGGTGTTCATCGAAGTGCTGCTTCCACCTTTTGATCACCTCACGATTGTCCGTCAGGATACCCCCGTCCTTATCCCGGCACATTTCGGCTTGCGGCACGAAGCCTTTGCGGGATGCGTTGAGTTTCTGATAGAACTTTCGTGTTTCTTGGGAACGATGCAGCTGCTCCAGCTCCTGGAGCTCCTCCTCCTCCAGGCGGCGCTTTTTCTCCTGGAAAAGTCGGACTCGCTGCCTCTTCCGCTGTCGGTGATTTTCCACATTTCGACGGGTGCCTCTTTGCACTACTGCCGCCCGCGCGGCATTTTCTTCGTCCATCACCCTCCTACACTCCTCGTCGAACCAGTCGTTCCGTCGAGATCGCTCCACATAACCGATGACGTTCTCCGCCGCACTGTTGATGGCTGTTTTGATGGTATCCCAACAGTCCTCGAGAGGGGCTTCGTCAAGCTCGCCCTCTGCCGGCAGCGCTGCTTCGACCGATTGCGCGTAGTCAGCCGCGACCTCAGGTTGCTTCAGTCGCGCGATGTTTAACCGAGGCGGGCGCCGGTTTCGCTTGTTGTTCACTACGGAGAGTTTTGGGCGCATCTTCACCATCACCAGATAATGGTCCGACTCGATGTTGGCGCCCCGACAGGATCTGACGTCGATGATGTCCGAAAAGTGCCGGCTGTCGATCAAAACGTGGTCAATCTGTGATTGCGTTTGGTACGGTGATCTCCAGGTGTACTTGTGTGGGAGGCGGTGCTGAAAAAAGGTACTACGTACGGCCATTCGTTTGGAGGCGGCGAAATCAATAAGTCTGAGGCCGTTTTCGTTGGTCAGCTGGTGCGCGCTGAACCTTCCAATAGTCGGTTTAAATTCCTCCTCCTGGCCGACCTGAGCATTGAAATCCCCGATGACGATCTTGATATCATGTTTTGGGCAACGGTCGTATTCACGCTCCAGCTGCGCGTAGAATTCATCTTTGTCGTCACCGGTACTTCCGAGGTGAGGGCTGTGCACGTTGATGATGCTGATGTTGAAGAACCGGCCCTTGATTCTCAACCGGCACATTCGTGAGTTGATCGGCCACCACCCGATCACGCGCTTTTGCATCTTTCCCATCACTATAAAAGCTGTTCCAAGCTCGTGTGTGTTGCCGCAGCTCTGGTAGATGGCACGACCATCTGGATACGTTCGTACCGTGGAGCCCTTCCAGCATACCTCCTGCAGCGCTACGATGTCGAATTTGCGGCTCTTCAATTCGTTGGAGAGCACGTGGGTACTGCCCACAAAATTTAGAGATCGGCAGTTCCATGTTCCAAGTTTCCAATCGCTAGTCCCTTTTCGTCGCGTGGGTCTTTGCCGATTTCCATCCGAAATTTGTTGTTCGTTATTCGTTGCTTATGTTTTTTTAGTAGTCACAGGCTCGCAAGGCCCGCAGATAACCCCACTATCTCGCAGGAGGACCGTCGTGATGTTGCTGTTTTGGGTCCCGAACACCACCAGGACGTTGTTGCACTCCGCACGCCGCCCCTAACATGGAGAACAGACGCGTACGAAGCCCCCTAACTCATTCTGCATGCGACCAAAGCATCCACCGGGGTTGGGTACCCGATCTCCGCTAAGGTTGCTCGCACCCCAGCTAGTACCACGGGGAGGTAGAGAATCGGAGTTGCAGACAAGAGGTGATATGACCACTACCCGAGGGTTGGGTGTATGGTGTCTCGAGTTGCACATTGTCTACTTCACTAGCCAACTTAAAGCCACTTAAATGAAATGTAGAAAGTTTCAATTGAGAAAAGAGGTGAGGAAGAATGTAGAGATGAGTTAAAGGATATGAAGAAAATAAATTAAAATAAAGTAAAACAATGGTTTTATTCGGCACCATTTCAGCACCACCAGTTTCATTTTGGCAACAGTATACGCTGTTTTTTAAAACTCAAAATTAAGTAGTTTTGGTTCAAAACAGCACTTCAGTGGCAGCACTCAACTTTGAGTCCGACTGGGCAAACGCAAAAGTAAGTTCTGATAGGCATACTCAATACTTAGTTCGGCAGCCGAACTCGAATTTATCCTTTTTTTCGAGGGTAGCTTATTTTCAGAGAATTAAAGGATGATTAAAATTTTTTGTACCCGGGTGTTGCTGTTCCGGTACATTGCATTGCATTTACAGAGCGGTGGAAAGTTTTGACACTCCCGGTCAAAGAAAACTTCCGGATGTTACTTCCTACGGGAAGTAAACAACCTCCGGAAGCTTCCGGAAATTCAAGCCGCTCACCGTATGATGACAATGACGGACAGAATTTTACGCTGACACGGTGAACATGCATTCCTTCATAGTCCTCCGGTAATTGTTTCGGAACGATAAAATTTTGCGACGTGTTCGTTTGTTGATGTTCCGGTTCGAACTGAACTCGCTAAGTGTTTTCAGTCCAACAAAGGGAGTTCAATTTTTAGTTCATATGGTTGAACTCAGCTTTGCTCCCTCACCGAAGGAAAAAAAAGGGATCAATTTTGAGTTCGCAGTTCGAACTTCGCTTTGAACCATCGCAAGGAGAAAAAAGGGTACTTAACTTTAAGTTCATAGAATCGAACTATGTTTTGAACCTCGGTCGTACTTAATTTTGAGTTAAAATAAAGGAGCGTGTAGGCAAAACAAACAAAAAAAGTTAGTTATTGATTTATAAGGCATTTCCCAACTTGTCAAATGAACAGCTGATTTCTCATGATTACATTTTCTCGGCAAATCGTGGAAGGGTAAACATAACAACGACATTGCGCATGTTCAATGACCAGATAGTAACGAAATAAATTTGGCAATGCAATTGAAGTGGTTTTGCAAGCGCCCTTGGTAAAGAGAATATAAATTGTTTATTTAATTAATTGTAAATTCATAACAAGTTAAGACATGAAGGTATGTTAATGATTTTAATTAAAGAAGTTTTTAAAAGAATAAAATTGAACAGTGTTTATTATCAAAGATCAAAATGGCGACCAGTTGCTGTTTACATTTTTCAAAACAAAAACAAAAAGTTACCCTACCACAATCTGTCTCAGGAAATACTCTATTCTTGTGAGCGACAGACGTGTCTGAGTGAATTTGTCAATTGCGACTCGTAGGTAGGATGCTAGGTGGTTTTGTCTAGAATCAGAACAGCATGAAGAAACAATTATGATTTTTTAGTGCTTTATTTATGCACTGAGGCGATCAGAATCTTGGCTGAGCTGCAGTTTATATGGAAAAACATCTTTTCAATATCGTTTGAACCGAACATTACTACCGGTTAAAGTATTTTATTATGGATTTGTTTGATATTCTGATAATTTAACAATAAATTCAATTACAATGTAGATTTTTTTTTGAAAATCAGGTCACTTAAGTACAATTCAACAACATTTTCCAAAAATCAGGACAAATCAGGATAATTTAACATTCGAAAATCAGGACAAATCTTGATATATCAGGAAACCTGGCACCTCTGCTTATGAGAATCGCTAAATCACGACACAAACATTTCCAAATTGTCGTTAAAATGTCAATTTGATTTTAATTTTTTTTAGCTCTGTTTCGTGAAATTATTTACGATAAAAGTAAATAATAAATTTTTGAAATTATTGTGTGGCTTTATCGATATCTGATCCTCTATCCGTCTTTTATTTCAACACTTCGCATCGCGTTTTTATTCGTCCAATAAAAGTTTGTCCAGTTAATTAAGTGTAAATCAATTGTCCCCAAAAATCCCCGATCATCCATTTCCGGTAAAAACAATATGAAATGAATCAATTTTTTTCTGTTTGACATTTGTCAAAATTGCAGTGTCTGTCATTTTCGTTTTCACATATTTTTTTACACCAAACTCCACCAAAATCAATCAGTCAAGGACAAATGGTGATAGAGGAATACTGATTTAATCAAATATTTCATCTAATATGTGTACAAAAACTTTACACACATGAGCATCTGTTCTGTAATTCTAATTTTATTGGAAATGCTGGAAACTGATAACTTTCGTACGACAAAGCTGAAGTTTTCTTAAAATCTATTTCTTTTATTATTTTATAGAATAAAACAAAAGTAAGGGTTGCCATATTATGGAGACAGTTCATCCATAAGAAAAACTTTATAAAATCTGTTTTGAGATCTTCAATTCTCTCTGCAGGTGCAAATTAGAGCTTGAATTCGAAGTTTCAATGATAAAAATCATATATTTATTCTATTTAACCTGTTATTTGAGGAAAACGGCATTTTACAAACAAGATGGGGGCATACAAACACACAATTTATGTTACTTCTAAGGTTCATTCGAATAAGAAACAAAATCCACCGAATTTTTGTTTTGAGCTTCTCTACGTATAATTTTTAAAAGTTAAAATATTACATAAAAACATATCCAAATTTTGTATGAGTTTTTTAATTTTTTTTTTTAATTGGTTTATTCATAAATTTTTTTCTTGCCTTATGTTCAAATAGTATCACCCTCAAAATGCATTGATTAGATATGTTGTCTTGTCAGCCATTTCGTCAAACGGTCGTAGGCGCATTAAACCCGATAGGCCAATTTAGGACACCTTTCCCCTACATGCTTTTATCTGGTGTCTGGCGTTAAATCGCTAATCAACAAGATTATAACTCACCCAGCAAACATGAAATCCTATCAGAAATGATAACTTAAGTCGTTTACAATAATGTTGCGAAAAGCAATTCCAACTACATAGTAAGAAGATCGTATAAAATATCGTCTGAAGTCAGTTTAAACCGGATATGACAGAAAGTCCGCCATGTTTGTAAATTTTAAAATGATTTTGATCCCGCGCGGGCTTCAAGTGAGAAAATTCTCGCCTTACCACAGAACCATGTCTGATGCATTGGCATGAGAGCTTTAATATTACAATAAAAAGCTTTTGAAGCAGATAAGTTGAGGCAGAAAAAAACAACTGTTTGTATCAAAGAATATGTAATCATTATTCTTTCGAAACGACAATAACGAAGATTTTGATGTTAAAGTTATATCTTAAAAAGATAATGATATCTCGTTGAGATGGATTTGAATAAATATTTTGATACGCTCTCCTGATCGGGTATCAGAAACTTTTGCCGAATAAAAGTCTTAAAACAATTTGTTTTGTGTTCATATTTTCTCATTGTATATTGTTTTATAAATATCAATTTTTAGGTTTTTCCGGGAATCGTAAGATTTTTCGATTCCCAAGATCGTTTGTCAGACAGAACACTCTGCTTCGAGGCTCTATGGTTAAAATTACAAAATTTAGAGCGGTTAACGTAAGCACTATCACACCTAAATCCATATAATGAAATCTATATCCAAAACCTTTTAGAGGAACATAAGTTCATTAAGGTTTTCTAAATTCTCAGTTAATGTCAACAAATAAAGACTACTTCTTAATAAAAAAAAGGAGGTAAACTGTAACACTCGGTCAAAAACTTTTTCAGAATACCTTCAGGACAAAATGAACAACTTTTTGACAATCAGACCATTGAGTAACGGACTTATTTTGGACCAGGGGACCTATTTTGGACCACCTTGTCTAGCTCTCTTATGATTAATGATTAATTGCCTATAAGAGAGCTAGACAAGGTGGTCCAAAAAAAATAAGTCCATTACCTTATCGTGCCGGAAAGAAAATGTTCACACTTTTAAATTGTTGACAATCTGACATTCTGTCGATTAAAAAATGACTGTCAAACATTCAGGAAGTATTCACACTGATTAAGTTCTTAAAAAACAGAAAAATACTGGAGTAAAATACTATAGATATCAAACAACAGAAAGATAACAACGATCTAAATATGTAGTGCAACAGCAATAACACCATCAAAAGAAAACATCGTACTTCTCGTGTTTTCGCAGTTCCCGAATGGCCAATTTGTGGCCGGGCTTGGCTACGGTAAACCACTTATAAGCTGATAGGTACCGGCATCTGTGAGAAGCACAAATAATTTTAAGAATGACAGTTACCGTCAGCTCTAGCTAGTGTCTAGAGTCTGGACTGTCTGTCGTGGGAGTTGTTCCGAAGATTGAACCAAAAAAAAAAGAACATCGTCACACAATGATGCACAGTAGCGTGGATGAGGATGATGATAATGATGACCGGCAATCCAGACAAGTGCGCAAATACTTGAACGGACTAGTAGAGATGAGATATTGTTGTTTTTTGGCTAAAGAGAATTCCTTCAGCGAGCGCAAACACTTATGATATTAGGTCCTACGTCTAACTCGAATTGGCAAAAAGAAGACGCGTGCAGTCGGATTAGCGAATTGGTATGGTATATTTAGATGCGCCAGATAAATTGTAAAATTGCTGTCCCCAGCTTGCAACAGCGAGATTATTGTGTTTGGATGATTGAGCGAAAATTTATTTTTTTGACGAATTTGTTGATGATTCCAGAAACGGACACGGGTCGAACGATATGTTGGCGAGAATAAAAATTGAAGGACATGTGCTGTGCAATCAGTATCCTAGTAGCTGTTATAGAAAAAATCTTAATGGATTTTTTATTGACAAAAATTTGTGTATTTGTTTTTTTTATAACAGTTATTTGAACAAAATCATTTTTTTGTAACAAGAGAATTGTGTTGAAAATGATATTTATCTGGCATTGACGAGTAAACTAAATAAATTCGTAAGATATTTTTCCGCAGCATCGAAAGGGTTAAAATTCCCACAGTCTCGAAACCGCTTCTTTCATTTCCAGAAGCCGTAAACTTCTTCCAGCAACAGCTCGAAATACAACAGACCAAATAATAAAAAAAACAGCTTCCCATGGCAAACGTGCAAACGAAATCCGAAAAATGTCTGGAATTTACGGCGTACCGAATCTTCATCTCGCCAAACACCTGAGTCAACACAGAGCACGTTACGACGCCTCATCACGCCAGCTCCTACCTGAGAAGATGAGAAACATGCCGGAGGCGAAACCAAATTAAAAAAAAAAACACACTCAGAAACCAAATCAGATCCCCGGCCTTTCTTGTTCTCCCGACATCCACCCTCCCTCGTTGATAGAAATTGGTGAAGATGACCGAATATGATCCTGAAGTCGAAGACATTCCTCTGGATGATGCCTCCGCAGATGAGAGAAGAACATGTAGTGGAAAGAAAACACGAAACATGTAGTCCACGGGGGCAGTGGATTCTGAAAAATTTACGCCGCAAAATATTTGACCATCACACGCACGACTTCCACGAGACGTTTGCTGTAGGATCTCACCTCACCAGCCTCAAGAGATAGCAAGAAAAAAAGCTCAAAATAACTGATCGCCTTGCTGAAAAGCTTCTTAATTAAAACCCTTGAAGGGTTGGGTGAAAAGAAATTTATGGTTGAGTTTAGGAAAAACCTTTATGGAATGCAAATCCAAAAGTTGTTTGTTACCATAAACAGAGGGTAGGGTAACGGACTTATTTTGGGCCTTCTGAGCTGCTTCAGGAGACGTTGAGACGTTGATCAGGATCGAACGAAATTGACTAAAAATTACCAGCCTTGCCAGAATCTTATGTTCAAAATTGAAACATTCTGGTCTAAAAGTTTAGCTTGTAAACTTGTAAACAGTCATAATTAGTGTTCTAATTTGAATTACATAAATAATAATTGATATCTGGAAAATAAATGGAACGAATGTATAATCTTATTCTAAAAATAAGCATGAAATATTTGAATAAGTCGAGTCGAATTTTCTTAAATCCTGGGATCTTAAAAGCTTCATTTTGGTGCATAATTTTTGCAAAAAAATTAAGCAATGTTTGTGAATCTTCGTCCTAGATCGTAACTTCGTATTTTATTAGGCAAACACGTTGGAAGTTGTTGAATATGGGTAGGTCTTGTGGCATTGAAAAACAACCAACTCAACTGGCATCACTGCTGGTGCCAAACAACCTTAAGGTATTGCATGACTACATTTCAAGCAATATTTCGCTTGGCACCAGGATTGATATCAATTTAATTGATTGTTTTTCAATGCCAACAGATATACCCTACCCTTTTTCAATTTTAGTTTATTTTTCTAAAATCACCTGAGATTCTTTTAATAAAATAAAAAATTGTTATTTGTTGTATATAATACTCGGCAATAAATTCTAATCCTATTTTTTTTTACAATTTCTATCAATATAGGTTATTTTTTCGTTTTATTCTCATTTTCAATGTATTATTGAGCCTAGATTGTTAAAAAAAAATCTTTTAAATACAGACCCCGTTCGATTTTGGCAACATTCGATTTTGGCAACATCCGAGCAAAAACCGTTCGATTTTGGCAACATCCAAAAATAACGGTTTTTTTTGTAACTTTTTTATTTTTTATTTTCATTTCAAATTAATAAAAATTAATGTAAAACGTAATATTAGCATGAAATTTTTCAATTTGGCTGACTTATAATAGTTTTAAACTGTAAAAACACGATTTTTTCCATGTTTTACTGCTTAAAACTAATATAATTGAGCCAAATTGAAAAATTGTATGCTTATATAAGGTTTAACATCAATTTTGAATAATTTGAAATATAAATTTGAAATAAAAAAGTGACAAAAAAATCCGTTCGATTTTGGCAACATTCGATTTTGGCAACATAAAATTTACGAGCGTGTTGCCAAAAACGAACGGGGTCTGTATGTTGATCGATCTGGTCTCTTTGTACGTAACCGTTTGCCAGTTTTATATTGTACTGAGTGATGCCAGTTTAATCATTTTGTTTTGAATTTGTTATAGTTTTTCGCAGGAAACACTGTAACGAGGGACAAACACTCGATAAAATTTCGTTATAGTTTCTATCTTGAACAAGTTAAGATGTGTTTTACTATCCGTAATAGTATTGACGAATCATATGTATCTTAATGTTTTATGAATGTTTGTATGTTTTATTAGTTACATTAATAGATGAAAAAAAGTATTATAAGAAAGTATTTTCTTCAACTGACATTATAGATTGAATATTCAAAGTAATAAAATATATAAAATATTATTGAAAATACAACTTAGTCTTTAAGTTAACAAATAATGGAACAGTGCATTATCAAAAGATCTATGAGACCAAATAATAAAAATTAGATAAAACAAATTGAAATTGTTAGAAAACATCTGCTTTTTTAAGATAAAGAGGTTTAAGAATGATCGGTAGCTCTATTCTGATATCTGTGAGTCTAAATATCAGTTGCTTCCAATCTCACTCTCTCCCAATACGTAGCGAACGTCAAACAGCAGTACATATATAATATTGAAAAGAAAATATGAAAATTTCAGTTTACACTTTAATACAGCGGGCGGGTGCAAGGTTGCCTAATTCACAGAAAAATCTATAATTTCACGGAATTTTGGGAAAATTTTTACCACAGAATCTGTGTCACAGATCACAGAATTTTAAAAATTTGGACATTTTCAACATTAAATTTTTTATGCCAATTTTGGATTATTAACTTTGAGATGGAAAATATAATAAAATTGGTAATGTTAATCGATTTTTCTTAAGTAAAATGTAAAAAAGATGCAGTTTAACGTGACTTCTGAATGAAATTAAAGGTAAAAGCGTCACAGAAAACCGTCAAAGATATTTTGGGTAAAACCACAGAAAGTGAGTTTTCTTTATCGACAAAACACAATTTTTTTCGGCCACTTTGGTCGGGAAACCGGGGTAAACTACCCGAAATGGAAAAAAAAATCGGGGGTAACAGTGAAATTTGTATGCGTAAAAAGTATTTTTTTTTTAAACGAACACAAACACATACAGGATCTCAATGAAACTTGATGTTTCCTCGAAGAGATTCCTTTTTCTAAACTCTAAGCGTACATCTTTCGAGGATATGATGGCTAGCATCTTACAAATGCTAAAACCACCAACCCACAGAAAGTGTACTATGTATGCCGTGACCGGGATTCGATCTCATATCCTCTGGCTTAGAAAACTTGAAAGCTATCCTCTACGCCACGGGCTGCGGCAATATGATATTTTGAATTTACCATATAAACCTATGAGTTTTTTGAAACTTAAAAAATATAGCAGAATATTCAGTAGTGATTGCAGCCTCATGAATTATTTTCCCGAGGCCCTGAAATAACACGCTTCAAGAGCTCGAATTTCAGCGAGAGAAATAGAGTCAGCGTTTAAATGAATACTGCAATTTTGGATTCAGAAAGAAGAACAGAAGAATATAGTTTCTTTTTCAAGGTTTGCTATTAATTTGGAAGATTGTGGAAATATTACTATTGCTGCCATTAAGGATACAATGGTAAGACATTTTATCAAACTTAGAAATTGGTTTTTAGATAACTTTCTAGATCCTGATGTGCTTACTACTAGTTGGGTTGTAGATTCTTTCAAAATTTCAAATTGCTGTGATACCTACCAGAACAACCTTGAGGTTTGCAGGAGCAATTTCTGAACTTCGATATAATACTGAATTACATATTCAATTTCAGAGTATACAAAATCTGTCATTTTTGGGAAGTCAACAGCAGCTAAGGCTTTCAAAATTGCACATGAAGAGGCGTTAAAAGAAATTTCTGCCATTTGGAACGACATATTTATGCGTACTAGGCTTTTCTACTTCAATGAACTTGAAAACGAAATATACTAACTGATTAAACGCCGATGATTGTATTGATCACTCTTAAGTAAAAAGTCGCCAGTTGCGAGCAATATTATCAAACATGAAACGATACAATTTCTCTGAAATAAAACGTTAAGGACGAATGTTTTAGTTATTCTTTTCAATTGTAGTGTTTGTCTGTACCTTAGACTAGTTCAATTTTCGGCTTTTTTCGCAGATCAAAACCGGACTCATATGGGTTGTTTCTCATGCATTTTCAAGTCTTTTAGCCAAATTAGAAATCTATTAATCTAATCTCTATGCTGCGCAATTAGTTTTTTTTTTAAAAAGTCAATATTTCTAAAAAAAAATCTTATGAGAATTCTAGCAAGCCACTAGGAATATAAAACGATAATTGAATGATGAATGGTGGTTGATATTTTCAGTTTTTTATGAATTTGTTTTAGATAGGTAAACGTTCAAAACAAACCGAAAAAATTTGAAAAATCATAAACTACCAACTTGTACAAACATTTTAATTACAAATTGAAAGTTTAAAATCTGCAATAAATAAAAAATATCTTTCACAAAATCTTTTCTTGTTAAGATAGTCTTATGTATAACCATTCATTTGATGTTTGAAATGTAATTATCGCAAAAATAGGAGCAAAGTTATTCAAATATTCAATCATCAGTTTTTAAATCATAATTTTGTTCCTATTCAAGTTTTAGCTTCATGCAACCTGAAAAACGTGGCATCAGGAGGACTTGCTTACAACTTGATCAAAACGCGCGTTTTTTTTTTAACTCCTGACCCAGTCCTTTGTAGTACTTGATTGAATAAAATATCTTTGCTTATGCACAAGTTGGTGTGGAGGTAACTTGAATGAAAAAAAAAATTATCTATTCAAATATGTTGCTAACATCTGTAAATAACTTGACCGCTATATATCCAATTTGTATATTTATTACATCAATAGAAAGGGATAGCTTTACTGCATGTTTTTAACTTTCAACTTGTAAGTAAAATTTCTGTACAAGTTGGTAGTTTATGATTTTTCAATTTTTTTCGATTTGTTTTGAACGATTTTCTAAAACAGATCCATAAAAATGCTGATAACATCAACCACCATGCATAGTAAAATTATCGTTTTATAATAAGGCTGGAACAAATATCAATTTCTTCTTTTGTCGAAATTTCCAAAAAACCCGATGGGGGAAATAATTAAAGTTTGAAGTAATTTATGTATATTTCGTTAAAAAATTCCAATATCTGAAAGATTACAAGACCAAAAAACAAATTTACGAAGATGGGAGTTATTTCACCTTTTGTTTTCTTGATTTGATTGAATTATTCGATTAAAAATTACTTGATTTATAGGTTTTGTGCAACGATATAGTATGCAATTTTGATGCATGCAAGCTTCCGTGCAATTTATTCCAATTTATTTGTTTTTCGCATTATTTTTTATTGACCCCCCCCTCTCGCGATGTTCCAACTCCGAGTGACAAAAGAAGGATTTGAAATTTGTTCCGGCCTAACAGGGGCTTGTTAGAACTCTCATAAGAAGATTTTAAAGAAAAATGGAAATTTTTCACAAAAACACATCGTGCAGAACAGAGATTAGTTCACTCTATTAGGTGTTGTGAGCCTACCTGGTTGAATAATTCTACTGAATCAAAGCAATCCAACGATTCCCTTTAATTCAATCACGGTAACCGTGGTTGAATTAGAAGAAATCTTTCGGTTGCTTTGACTAAGTAGAGATTTGTTCAGGAGATCTTCAATTTTTCAGAAATACTTGAAAATGCATGAGGAACAATCTTGAGCTTTGATCTGCGAGAAAAATCGAAAAGGGAACTAGTCTACTGTACCTAAATTAATATGATTATTCGCAGGGGAAAAGCAATTTTGGTGCCTTTATTAACTGAATTCGAGAGAATTTGGCGTCCTGACTGCGAATCAATTGACAATTTTTTTCTATCACCTCTAGTTTTGCTGATATGGCATTTGAAAGTTTCAAAATTAACCTGTCAATCTTTGATAACTGATAAACTAACCAACCAACATAAAATACTGATTTTGAATCCATTTATTATCCTCATTCAATCAAGCTTATAGAAATTTCCTAGGAGGAGTAAAACTGAAAAGGAGGTGTAAAAACTGATCAATATCATGACTGAAAAAAAGTGCGCGCCGGCCGATGGGAGATATCAAGATTAACCCTCATCCGCATTAGGGTGTCATTTTGACACCATTACAAGTTTGAAGGCTTGTAACTTTTTTCAGAAGCTTCAAAATACAAAAATTTCTTCGGGGACCCTAAATGAATTCAAAAGTTCTTCAATATTGCATCTTTACTTTTTTTATGGACAAACCCTGGAAGCCTGGACAAAAAAACTCCCTTTTCCGACTTTTGGTGTCATTTTGACACCACAAAAGTAAAATCTATTTAAGTCGTTTGAATTATTATGAACTTCATATAAAACTTATATCAATAGAAACCTTGTAATGTCAGTAAAATATGTTTAGAACATTATATACAGCTAAAGTTACAAGTTTTCTCGTTATTCAGCATGAAAGAAAAAAAATCTGAAAAAACATGCCTCACGAAAACTGCTGTAGTTCATATGTTACACGTCCAAAAAATTTTTTGCCTTATGCATATGAAAGCTGAAGTTAATGCCTACATCATGAAGACAAGAAATATTTTTTTAAATTTTTTTTAATGAAATGGTCACAAAAAGTTAAAAAAAGTGGTCTAAAAACCCTACTTTTCATTCGATTGCTAGTAAATACTGTTTGAGCGATGGTAGAGTTTTGAAAAAAATATGACTACAAAATGTATAAAAATTACAACATTTTGCTGTCTTTAGATTTTTGATGCAACAAAAATTGAATTTACTGGAATTTTTCAAAGTTTACTACTTTGCGCGATTTTTTTACAAATTGAAATTTCATCTGTTTTTGTGGTCCACCGTCAGGTTGTACCCGGATTATCAGTGCTTTTACTTTGTTTGGACCAACCAAGAGTATATTCATTGGAAAGCACATTTAATCTTCATTCTAGTGAGGTGCTGCAATTCACGCTGTGAGATTTCACAAAAATATAAAAATTATAAACGTAAAATCATTCCTGAATTTCTAGAACTACAAGAACCTCGTCCAGGAAAACGTGTTTGTTTGCTCTCCGAGTAGGTACGGTGGGTGGTTATTCGGGCAGAGAGCGAAGCCGACAAACGAAATAATGATGCGTGTCGTGGACGTGTAACATATGAACTACAGCAGTTTTCGTGAGGCATGTTTTTTCGGATTTTTCTTCTTTCATGCTGAATAACGAGAAAACTAGTAACTTTAGCTATATATAATGTTCTAAACATATTTCACTGACATTACAAGGTTTCTTTTGATGTAAGTTTTGTTTAAATCGGTCTAACACGCCAAAAGTTATAACGATTTGAGCTTGTGGTGTCAAATTGACACCACAAGTGCTGATTAGGGTAATGAAATCTAATGCGGATGAGGGTTAAAGAAGAAATTTTCTCTTATAAAAATCAATAAATAATTTTCTTTTAAAATTGTTATGATTTATCATAAGATAACCTTCATTTTTTTCATAGAAAGTACTTCCAACAAACGAATGGATTTTGAGATACACGCATTCGTAACTGTCCTTTTTCTAAATGAACTAAGCTTTAAATATACATATTTAAGTTATCGTTTTCTATTCAAAATTTCAATGCAGAGCTAAAAGATGCTTATAAAAGGCAATTTCGTTTTTTGGCTCTTCGCCATGGGGTATCAGAATGGGGGTAGGCTTAATAGCGGCACGTTATCCAAACATACGGGAAAATTGTGCCTATAATGTTATGTAAACGTACAGAAATTCGACATTTATTTCATTAGTTTGTTGTTTTGAAATTTCGGTGGTAGCTACAGAAAATGTTTCACAGCCAAAGTATAAATCACTTACAGTCAGAAATTTTTTAATTTCACGAATGTCGATTCAATTTTTGCAACCGAAATTCTAGAAACCGCATACTGAGTGGGCTCTTGAGAGCATTGCATTTAAAGTTATAAAAACCATTGTAATGATTTAATTGTATTAAAACAAAATTTGAAATAAGTTACCCTTGTTACTAATTTTTGTCCAACATTGAAAGACTTTCCCTTGAAGGGTTAACAGCAAAACTCTACCAAGCCTCCAGCCAGTAATTGGTCCATCCAGATCAGGTATTTGACGCCAAACGAGAGTTGGCGAGGGCGCACAAATTTGTGCGTTTGCTCCCAGAATCGTGGTGTTTTTTTGTCCGTTAAATAATTTTCCCGCTACTGTTTTGCGCATTTCCTCTTCAGCTTTCAGAGGAACAGAACAGAGACGTCTTCTGTCTGCTGGTGTAAGATAATAACACCCCAGCGAGGTGCTTCTGGTCTTGTTTGGCGAATTTTGTTTTTACCCAAAACACCTTCAAGACGAACGACGACTGCACAGGGAGCACCATGCTTGTCCGTTTATCTTGTTGGGTGTTTGTCCATCTTCATGATTTTGCTGTACTTGCTGGGTTCATTATTGTACCAGAGGAATTTCCGTTGCTTCTTTATGCGAAGTCTGGCGGCCAGCGTTCTTGAAAATATAAAACATGGCAGAAGGCATGCGGATGGAAGAGCAGATGCCGGTAATGCTGGGCTCTATTAACATTTTTGTTGATTGACTCATATCTGTTTGCCCTCGTCTCGTAAGGTGACTTTTGATGCCTGAAGATGATCGAGTACATTTTATGATTGGAAATATTTAATTTGATTGAAGTTAAATTTTTCCTGTTTAAGATTCAATTATCAATGTTGAAGTCAGTGAAAATAGGTGCACTCTTCCATGGAAAAGAGATGAAGCACAGACGAGACTGCCCGTTATTTTATCCGGTTGACAACTTCAAAGGCAGCAGTCTAGCATGCATGATTTGGGTGAACCAGACGGGAAAAAATCTAGCTTATCGACGGGAACTCCGAAACCTCCCCCCGCAGAGCGAGAGCCGGTCTTGCTTATTCTGGCAATATGTGAGGAAGCTGAATTCCGATAGATTCCATCTGGGTAATTCAACTGGGTTGTAGGTATTCACACAAAAATTCATTCATAAACCGGTTGAATAAACTTAGTTTGCAATGATGTAAAAAGGTGGAGCGGAAAAAAAACTCATGGAAGCTGCTAGGCGGTGGATTTGGTGGCTGGGAAAATCTGCGTATCTTCTTGGATTATACTCTGTTGTGAAAAAAGCTGTTTAGCAATTTGACTTAAAATTTAAACTTTAACTATAAATTAGTTTTTTTCTAAATTTTGAAATTCCCGTTCACAGAATCAAAACCGTAAAAGACCTGCGTCTGGATAAGATTTTTCGAAATCCATTCCTTCTTGAATCATAAACAGGTTATTAGAAATTTCTGCTGCTTCCCTTCCTATACAGTTTGCTGGATTCATTCGTTTGTTTTGCTTGGAGTATTCGAAAGCATTTCCAGAACCGTTGCGCTTCCAGTTTCAAATCGATCCAACCATAGTCGGAATTGATTATGCAGTTCTGGAAACTAGGGCACATCGGAAAACGTAAGCTTCAAATCGATGGTTTCACGTTAGATTTTTGAAAGCACAGCTTGGGTCCTTTTCCGATTTTTTTGCTGCTGAATTAAAATCTGATAAAATATTAAACCAGTACAATTTTAAGTATCATTTCACGTTTACTACTAGCACTGTGTGTATAATTTTTTTTTTAATTTTTGTAAAGCTCATATTAAAATTAACTACTTTCTAAGCAGACATAATGGTCGTATGAAAGCAATACACTGCACTCATTTCCTGTTCCTTTGGATGTTTAAAATATGAGATGGCATCTGCAAAAATGGGGGCTACCCGGCCTTGCTTTGCACCAAAAGCTCTTCAAACAAATTTTCAAGAAAATTGGTTTGGTAGTTTACGAGTTTTTAGGGGCATATAGAAGACAGAATTGTCAAAAGCATGTACAGATCCCGTTCGTTTTTAGAAACACGCTCAAACATTTTGTGTTGCCAAAATCGAATGGTTTTTTTTCTCAGCTTTTTTTTCAATTATTACTACAAAAAATCTTCTTTTATTAATTATTATCATCAACGTAATTTTTAGTCAATATTCGATCGTTTTTTGTGATTTTAATTTTTTTAAAATAACTCTTCTTATTTTGTTTATAATTTTGGCTGATTTTGTCTTCCTTCATCTTTAATAGCTATTTTTTAGCTTTTTTTGTTTTTGTATTTGATCACCATTAGAGAACGTAAAAACATATTATTGGTGTTTGTCTATAAACAATATATAAAAGTCCTATTATTGCGAAAACTCTAACGTAATGATGTTTCTGAAAACCGTTCGATTTTGGCACATGTACCATAATTGGTTTTAACCAAAGCCGGGACTCGAATATTGTCAAAAACGAACGGCGTCTTTATTACTAAAATGTCAATTTCATTATAAAATGTCAATTCTAGCGAAGTCTTAACTTTTTTTTAAACCTTTTTGGGGTGATTTAGTCAATTTTTGGTTTGTTTAATTACTTGTTTTTCTCCTATGAATAAAAAATCTGATATTTATAAATTCTGGCAATTCCTTATTTTAGAAAACGACAAACAGGAATTTTGATCAAGCTTTCATAGGTTTCAAGCCCACTTAGTGCAGTGATCAGTAGAAGGTTCTGTAAGAAGTGAAAGTGCATATAACCTTTTTTAAAGTTTTTAGTGAAATTTAGCTGGGCTCTGAGCAATGATTTGTGAATTCCCCAAATAAGAAACAAATATCGATGGGACGAGTTTGATGGATTTTGTATGTACATGTAAAAACAAACATCTTGAAAAATTAGTATGGAACGATTCATGTTAAAAACAGATATTCTAAATTATAATGAAAAAGGAAGAGGATTTTTAATTTTTTATTTGTGGAAATATGATTTGAACCAGTACAGAAATTAACGATAAAAAATGTTTATTACATAAAATTTAATTTTTAATCTCTACCAGCTCCGTTGGTTTTGACCAGTTCTCAAAATAAAAACGAAAGGCTATAGATTGATCACATTTTCCGGTAAGAAAATTTTTATATTTTTTGAAGACAAGAAAAATTAATTTGCAAAATTTAATACTACTCATAGCTTAGCTTAGCTTAGTTTTGCTTGATTGACTACTCACATCCATCTTTAATCATTGATCCCGAAATGCATCCTACATTTATAAACAGTGAAATTAGAGATGTTTCCAAATTGGCCCGTAAATAAAATATTAGTACCGATCAATTCATTCCGAGTTCCATGATCGCTTTCTAATGTGAAACTAGTTCCACATCGCCAATGGTTGCTACTCCGTGATTGATCGAGGCCATCAATTTTGATCAAAGGTCGAAAGAATGGTATCTGGGATTGACATCACGTTCACAATGCCAAAAAACGATACTCTCTCTTTGAGCCGTCAGTAAGGGCGCCGGCCTCGGCCTAGTAGTTAAAAGATAGTTTGGAAAAGGTAGAAAATGATGAAAAATTAGTATCGCGCTATAGGATCGAGGCTACCTCTGCATTATAGAAAGAATTTTTTTTTGAGGAATTAGAGAAAGGCTTTGATTGAGAGACACTTTTGACTAGTGTGAAGATTTAAAAAAATTCTGCCCTGAACGTCAAACATTCTGGAAAATGGTGCAAAGAAACCAAAAACATCATAAGAGTCAAAAGCCGGCATTATAAATTACCATGTCTGTTAAAAAAAATTGAACAGCCAAAAGTCAAATTGTTTATTGGAATTACCACTTTCAATCAAATGAAAAAAAAAAATTACTTCTCGAGCCCATAAAAACCGTTAGTAACTCAAAGTATAGGTTTTTAGTTTATTTACCATGCCCTACACTTGGCTCTTTTTTTTAACTTCAAAGTTGAGCTGATCAGTAAGTATCAAGATCATCAACTCATCTCGTTTCGAGGAAAAATGACTCTCTTCGGTTTAATTTCTAGCAAAATAGGCTCGGGAGCAACGAGTTTTAAAAGCTTGAAAAGTAAATTCGAATATAACCTTACTTCTTCAAACTTACAACCTCAATTTCATCAGTCCACTATAAAAAAAAACCTCAGTCCACATCCTTCAAAACACGCTGTATTAATAATATTAAGAAAAACTCAGCTCCACTTAAATAATTGTCAATTTTCGACAGCAGACATTGGAAAAACAATAGTCTGCATGTCCTTTGAGCCAAGTGCGCGGAATATCCTAGATTCAAAAATCACGCCCAAAAGATTTAAAATCTGCTGCCAATGACATAAGGAGTGTATCCGAAAAAAATGCAACACCTTTTTTGTAAAAACCTTTTGAATGCATTTATTGATATTTTTTTTGGGCAGGATCGAGAAAAATCCAGGAAAGTCCCAGTGGGAGACCCAAAAACAGCTGGAAATCAACTATTCGACCAAAGTTTACATGATAATTCTTTAAAAAATCTTAGAAGACCCCCTAGTGAGCTTAAATTTGAATAAAAGTGAAGATTATTGATTTCATGAAGTGAGAGGATTGTGAAAAGTTTTTTCAAGCTTAACCCGAAAATATGAATACAGGAAATGATATGAAAGTCAAATTTTTCTGACTGCGCAAAATATTTGACCTGCTTGTGGGAAGATATTTTGAAAAATTTCATAATGGACAGCAAAATGAACCGTTTAGCAGTCACCTGGCAGGTTTCAAACCAGAAACTTTTTATTGGCAAGTCCCGGCAAGTCCCGTATTTCCCGGAGATTAACAAGGAGAAAAAAAATTTAAAAATTTAATGTCTAGTACTTGAGGAGGCTAACGATCTGTGCAAATTGCACTTTACTAAGTCTTTCATAACGATTGACACGATGAATGGCTAAAAATACAAAGAAGACTTCCTCTAAATAAATCTTTTTTTTCTGCAAAGCACTTCATTAGGTCTAACAAAGTTTATACCTTGTATTGGCATGCTGTTTTAACATGAAGGAATAAGTGCTTTGGTGATATGCATTTAAATTCAACTCAAGAACTCAAAATAAAGACAATAAAATTATCTTTTTTCCAAGGTACAAAGAATTTGAGAACTGATTTTAAGTGGCTGATTCCAATTTTTTTTCCATTAACTCTTATACCTTTTGAAAACAGGTTTGAATTCATGTACATTTTTTTGTGCGTTTTTTTTTTTAATTATATAATTGAAAATTGGAAACATTTTTTGGAATTTTAAAATTAGATTTAAACGCAACTGTTACTTGATAAATAAATTAGTTTACATGTGTTCATTTTTCTCCCTTCCTCTTGATTTTTGCCGGATTTGCCCGGATGTTGCCCGATTTTTCAATTGAAAACTCCGAAATCTTATGCCCAGTTTTTGTCAGTTTTTTATGTAGATATGGCCGAATTTTCCCGGCCCGGATACAGCTGGAAATGTAAATTTTATGTGGTAGACAAAATTCTTAAAAAAAAAAAACGATTTTTCAGTTTTTCGATTATCGTTGGTTTCAAATTGGTTACTTTTTCATTCCATTTGGTTCGAATAAAAAAGATCTCGTATGAAATTCGGAATCAAATAAATGAAAATAAAGTTCCAAAAGCATCGTACCTAAAATCTGATTTTGATAATCTTATTTCAGAAATATATTTCTATTTAGAAATAACCAGAGGTAAATAGAGAGATAACCAGAATTGACAATGTGAATTGTATTTTTGATTTCATGATCACAATACGATAATTCCGAATCACTTATTCAGCGAAATATTTCAGACTAATATTGAAGTACTAGAGTTGTACAATCACTTTTAAATTCATTACATCTATTTTAAACACCTATCTCAAGTGTTTGCTTTTTCAAACCTATAGCTACAAAATGAGAATAATTAAAATTCTGTTGTGAGCATGGCGCTGATCTAAAGAAGCCCAGAAAAAAATAAATAAATATGTAATAGTTTTTTCTTCATTTTCTACTCCTACAACATTTATATTATTTTCAGAAAAATGACATATTGAACGAGAGATTCCTTAAAGAGCTCAAAAGATGATAATTTTCAATCTTCCAAATTACACAAATTATAGGTTCGCAGATTTAGGTTGTATTACAGGATACCGAAATAAATTACTGGAAAATTACTCAAAAATATTTTCTATTCATATTTAATTTACATATTTTTCAAAATACCTCTCATTTAGCTCAATTAATTCAAGTGTATAAGAAGGTACAGCAATTGTTGTAGACTTGGGAGCAACAGCTCCCACTACTCCCTTCTATCTTAGAAATGGATTTTTTTTCACCAGATATTTCTGCTCTTTTTCATTGACTCATTTCGAAATTTGAAAAATATCGCCAACCCCTCCCTCATGAGCCAGGTCTAGGACCGCGCCTGATCTAACCTTACGTTTAAAAAGTGTTTTCACATTTTACAAAAACAACAGCAATCTCATTTATTTATTTTCAAACGCATGAATTCATTTATTCAATTTGATAAAATTTATGCATAACCTTACCATCAACCTTTTACTATGCCAAGGAAGCGTTCAAAAAAAATGTTCGTAGCGAAAAAAAAAAAACAATAACGTTTTTCTACACATCTGAAGTATATCAGATACCCACTGATACAAGGCAGAATGAGTTGTTTTCAGGATATCTTAATTTCCTTCATCAACAACAAAACGACAATCGAATATTTCGCTCAAAATCACGAGCACAATAACAAATAAAAAACGAAAAATCCAAGGATCTCCGCCCCATCCCAGAGTCGTCATCGTCCATCAAAGATAGTTTTTATGTCTTTTTGGTCCGCGTGCACATTCGATCGAGTCACGCACGCACGACACAAACTTCTCCCCAGGGTAACCCGCGATGTTTAGTCGATAAAGAACAACCCGAAACGTACCATGGCTAGATTTTTCCCAAGCACTTCATTTGAAAATAAAAAAGAAAAGAATAATAACAAACAGGGGAATGAAAGGGGTGGTTCAAAAATGCGGCACAGTTTTTCCGTTTGCCATTTTTTTTTTTATCATCGATGCGAGAGAGGGCACGCTGCTGTGAGAATGGGGGTGAAAATTTCGACAATGTCTCTTTCTTACCTTCTACTCGGATCGCTGGCTCCTGATGGTCCACGGTTTGCTTTGCTAGCTTTGCTTTCGATGTTTTGGATTGATATCTCCGTCTCTGTGCGGTTCAGCTTCCCTCGGTTGATGTAATAATGGCAAATTTATTAAATTCAATTTTTGCAACTAGCTCAGCGGTGGCTCGGTTGTTGTTTTGCTTTGCGGTTTTTCGCAAATCTGTCGACCAAATGGGACGAGAAAAACTTGTGCAGAATTGAAAATCACAAGAATGAAGGAAAAATTGCAATGTGTGCAAAATCACTCACTTATCCAACTTTTTCTTCAATTTTTTTTTCTTTTGCTTAGCCTGGTGTTCGAGGTTTATTATTTTTTCTGCTAACAACAAGCAACGAATTGAATTTAACGTTATTTTTTCTATGCCCTCCTTCGAGCGAGCTTTCTTTCATTCATGCATCGTTCAATGGGCTGAATAACTGTTGATGGTTGGGGCGCGGTGCAGATTTCGGTTTCTAGCACTTCGTCACCTTTCGCTGATCGATTATGAGCGGTATAAAATCACTGCACTGCGACGCGAAATTCTATTCGAAATTATTTCCTTACACTGACTGCCTTTGCCTAAACGATAAACGACGAACGTTGTTTGTCAATCACTTGCAATTTCACTTCACGGGTTGTCACGGGTGACGAAAATCAACAAAACTGCGAAAACAGCAACAACCACAGTAGTCGAACGATTTGTGCATCCAACGCATGCACCGAATTTTTATTTATTTTCGGTCAACCTTCCGAAATGTGTAGTAACCTTGCGACGGACGCGATCGCGATCTTATCGGGTTTCGGGGCGGTCCGGAATTTCTTTCTATCGATTCGGCCGGCACTCGTAACTTCTCTAGGCCGTTATCCTTTGCCTTGCAGCAAGACCTTCGCTTGAATCGGTCCCTTCTTAGTCTAGTCGGTTGTCTAAATCACCCGGTTGTGGTGCCACTTGCACTGCACTCACTCTCGGTCTGGAAGCGGATGCCCAACTGCCGATTGCTTTTATAATTTATTTCAAACAACTGATACGGATAAAACCGTATTTGCAGCACGTCGACAACACGCCAAACTCTCCCGCGGGAGGGTGGTTTTGCTCTCTGCGTTCATTGGCCGCGATCCACCGCCAGGCAAAAACCACGAAGATGCTCCGATTTTTTTCCACCTTCCTTCCTTTCTCCCCAACCGGGAGAAAATCCCCAAGGAAGATGCACAACGCAATCGATCAAGGGCTAACAACGGCGATCCTTCCAACTATCAATCTTCCAGTAGCAATGGAAACGCTCTCGCTCCGGGAAAACTTTTCACGTCAACGTGGAACGGAATCTCGACATGAACTGAACACGCCGAGTCGCTTCATCGAGTGGCGGAGTGAAACAAACAAACAAAAAATACTGAAAATGTTCCGAATCGGCTGATGGCACAGGTAGCTTCTGCCGTGGTTCGCACGATATCATTCGGCGGTTCGCGTAGTTTGTTTTCAAACACGGGTAAACTGAAGCTTTCAGCATGAACCCGCACGTCCCACCTGAATGAATCTAAACTTTTATGTTTACAAAGGGGAAATATATGTTGCTGCGTTCATTCGCTGAGCATGCTTACTGTGATGCCGCGAGAGCGGAAAACAGAGAGTGAGAAAGCGTTCATTCCGATTTGGCTGCGTTCGGATCCAAAGTTGGCGCGAAGCATGGATTGCTACCATGCTTGATGGAAATTGTACGACCGTGAATTCAATAGAGAAAATTAACATCTGTTGGAATATAATTCACTAAAGGTTCTCGCAGCAGCTCTAGTTGGAGCAGGAGCAGGAGCAGCTCAAAGCTAAAACACAATGAGTTTATTAGGGCAAAGTTTTACATAGGATTTTTTGTTTCTTACATTTGTCTCCTTTAGTACAAGAGGAGTATCCGTTTTTTGATGCCAAGTTATACAAATAAAGAGCATAGATTTCTGGCCTAGATTTTGAGAAAATACGCATTATTACAAATAATTCTGATACCAATAAAAGAAAATCTAACCTATATCGGCCCTTTTGAAAGGAATGCTCGACTGTGCGTGGTATCAGCCTTAGATCGGGTTTTTACCGATGTGCGCTAAATATTACAAAAAGTTAGATTTAGTCAAAGGTTCACAACAATTTAAAAAAGGTACTCACGAATGGCACAAACAACTTTATCAACTAAAACTATCGTTAATTTATAAAATATACGCAGAGCGTCACTTGTCTTTCTTGGTTCGTCGCAAATTTTCACTTCTAACCGTTTTCTGGTTTGACAGTTCTTAGCGTGGCCGTTAGGTCTGTTCAGATGCAGCGACGTCAGGGATGCCAGAACATTCTCCACCCCGTGAATCCGGAACGACCTCCGCCTCGCCTTGCTCGGATTCACCGTTACCTATCTCCATAACGGCCAGCTTCGCCACCGGTCTCTCAAGTCGTCCAGATGCCGTTTGTACTGCAACACGTCTGATCCTTCCATCCTTGTTCGGGATTAGCTCCACGATCCTTCCTCGGATCCAGGTACGCCGACTGCCTTCCGCAATATACACCAGGTCTCCAAGTTTAACCGACACCACATCTTCGAACCACTTGGACCGCTTGTTCATATTAGGAAAGTATTCCTTTAGCCATCTGTCCCATGTAGCATCAGCTAAATACTGCGAACGAAGGTAACTGCTTTGCAGTGCTTGGCTAAGACTGATTGGATCACGCATAGGGTCCTGATCTCCCGTGGAGTTACCCAAAAAGTGGTTGGGTGTCAACGCTTCGTAGTCGGCCGAACTTTGAGGCATGTAAGTCAGTGGACGAGAGTTTATAAAAGCTTCTGTTTCCGCCAACACCGTCAGCAGAATCTCGTCGTTGAGTTTCCTTCCGTCGTCGAGAGCTCTCATCGATTCTTTCACGCTTCGCACCATCCGCTCCCATACTCCACCCATGTGGGGAGCGGAGGGCGGATTGAATAACCAGCTTGTTCGGGCGTTGGTGAATGTGTCGGAACAGTCGCTGTTGATTCTCTTGATCTGTCGTTTAAGCTCGCGATCGGCACCGACAAAGTTCGTCCCGTTGTCGGAAAATATTTGGCGTGGGGGACCTCTTCTTCGCACAAATCTCCTGATTGCCATTATGCAGGAATCCGTCGTTAAGCTGTACGCCAGCTCCAGGTGAACGGCACGGACTACCAAGCATGTGAAGACCGCTACATATCGCTTTTCCTTCCGCCTGCCAACGGTTACCTCCAACGGCCCGAGATAATCCACACCGGTATACGCAAAGGGTCTGGTATACGGTGTCAATCTTTGCTCTGGCAATGGCGCCATTCTTGGTGGATGTGGTTTACATTTTTTAATCTTACATACCTGGCAGCTTCTCGATACTTCGTTAACAGCGGACCTCAGATTCGCGATCTGAAAACGCTGACGGACTTCGTTGACAATTGTCTCTCTGTTTGCGTGTCCAAAAATTCGGTGATAATGCTCCAAAAGCCTTTGGGTAACTACATGCTCTCGGGGCAATATTACTGGAAATCGGGAATCGAAGGACGCGTACTGCGCATTCACGGTTCTTCCTTCCACTCTAATAACACCAAATTCGTCAGCAAACGGGGAGAGTTGATACAGGCAACTAGTTTTCTCAATCTTGATTAAATCCTCTAGGGCTCTTTCACGATTTGATATCAGCACCTTCACCTCATCAGGGTAGTGCTCACTTTGAGCCAATCGCCAAAGGATGTTCTCGGCTGATTGGTATTCGGATTGCTTCAACGGTGTTTCGATATTCGGGATGGTTCGCATTACGTATCGCTTCACATTCTCTACGGAAGGTACCGTCTCGATGGGCAATGCTTTCTTTCGTCGACGACAATTCGAAATGAATCGCATGGCCGTAGCCAGTATGCGTAGCAATATGGTCCATTTAGAGATTCTAGCAACGTCAATTAGCTGAATGGGAATATCAATGTGGTGAAAAAGATAGTGGGTTCTCAACTCTTCGTTGGTGCTTTCATTCGGTGATTTCTGTTGTGGCCATCTATCAGCAGGTTCGTACAGGAATGATGGGCCATTAAACCAACGACCATCCGGTTTTGGATCCGTATCTTTATTCCACTTGGTCAAACAGTCAGCGATGTTCTCTTTTGAAGGGACCCAGTGCCACTGATCCGAATCTGTTAAGGTCAAAATCTCTCCGATGCGAACGGCTACATATTGCTTGAATCTTCGGTGGTCAGATCTAATCCAGGACAAGACGGTGGTAGAATCCGTCCAAAGAAATTTCTCCTTGATTTCCACCGTGTGGCTAGAACAAACGTTTACCATCATCCTAGCACCCAACACAGCGGCTTGAAGCTCTCTTCTGGGAATCGATTGCACCTTGAGGGAGGCCACCTTAGCCTTCGCCATCACCAAGCAGCATTTCACTTTTCCATACTCGATGACACGGAAATACGCCGCGCATCCGTAGCCCAATTCACTGGCATCGGTGAACACATGTAGCTGCAATGTTTCGTACCCTCCAGCATGATCTCCACCACAGTAGCACCTGGGGATCTGAAGGTTGTTGATTTCTTGGAGAAGCTTTGTCCATCGGACCCATTTCTCGAAAGCTTCATCCGGAATGTCGTCATCCCATTGTATGCCGCATCTCCAAAGATCTTGGAACAGCATCTTCCCGTGGATTGTGTACGGGGACAGAAGACCCAATGGGTCGAAAAGACTCATAATACATCGAAGAGCCATTCTCTTAGTCGGTCGTCGTTCGCCGCAAACATACGGCGCCAGCTCACCACGTAGGCTGGTAGGAAATTGGAAACAATCCTGCCGTGGGTTCCACTCCAGTCCAAGGACCCTCTCGATGTTATCGCCTCCTATGTCACTGATAAGTGAGAGCGATTTCTGTTCCGAATTCTCTCCGACTGCTTGTAGCACCGATTCATCGTTGCTAACCCAATTTCTCATGGTGAATCCGGCCCGAGCAAGGGCTCCTTTCACCTGAATCGCTCGATCAGCTGCTTCCTCGGAAGTGGGGGCACTATCGAAATAATCGTCCATATACGTTTTCTCCTTGATAGCTGTCGTAGCTTTCGGGAAATCCTCCCGACACTCGTCTGCTATTTTGTGCAACACGTAGATCGCCGAACAGGGCGAGCACGTCGCTCCGAACGTCGCGACGTCCATAATATACACGTCGGGCGGTTGTGTTGCGTCGAATCGAAACAGGAATCGTTGGTAGTTTTTGTCAGCTGCTCTTATTCGGATTTGGTGGAACATTTCCTTTACGTCGCCACCAAATCCGATGCGCCACTCTCGGAACTTGCATATAACTGAATGCAGGGGGACCAGTAAATCCGGGCCTTTTAATAGTTGATTGTTGAGGGAAACTCCACCCACTGAGGCAGCCGCGTCCCACACCAGCCGTCTTTTGTTCGGTTTCTTCGGGTGCGACACCACATTCAGGGGGAGGTACCAGACGCGCTCAGCACTAGTTTCTGCCAACTCTTCTTCGGTTGCCTTATGGGCATACCCTTTTGTCAAATAGTCTCGTATTTGTTGGTGTACGTTAGCCTGTAGTTCGGGGTCTTTTGACAGCTTGCTCTCTAGACATTTCAGACGCCTCTCAGCCATGTACCGGTTATCTGGGAAGCACACTACATCTGCTTTCCACAGCAATCCAGTTTCGTATGCACCGTCACGGAACACCGTGGTTTCCTCTAGGATCGTTTTACTTCGCTTGTCTTCGGCAGATTCAAGAATCGGCGCAAACGGGTTCTGGGGTTCCTCCAGAACGAAATGTTGTCGGATGAGGTCGTTAAGCTCTTGATCTGCGTCGCAGTGATGGAAGTTAACTCGGACCGAGTTCTTGTCATTTCTTTCTCCTGCCTCGTTAGGCCCATAGATGGCCCATCCGAGCAGTGATCTCACGGCAACAGGTTCGCCAGGTTGACCTTGCCGACTTTCGATTGGGGTTAAAATGTCAATGTTATCTAACCCAATAAGCACTTCAGGCTGAGCATCGTTAATTGAACTGATTGGGATATCTTTCAGATGTTCATAACGATTAGCTAATTCGTCGTAGCAGAGGGTTTGCTTCGGTAGCTCAAGTTTCGAAACCGTGTGTGCGGTAAAAGAATGTTGTTTCGGATCTCCTAACTTCGAGATCATGCATTTAATGAGCTTGGATGAATCTTCGTTCCGGGTTACACCGGAAGTCCACTGCAATTCCAGCGGATGCCTCTTTCCCTCTATTCCTAGGCGGCGTGCTAATGACGATTCCATCATGGTCAGTGATGACCCTTCATCGTAGAATCCAAAAGTATCGACAGTGCGATTTCCGTTGTGCAGGGTAAGTGGAACTATTCGAAAGAAAAACGCTTTTCTGAATTCGTTGTGGGAATTACAAACAGATTTAACGACTGTTGCTTCTCCCTTTTTGGCTTGCGCCGGAACATGGAGCAACGGATGGTGCTGAACTCTACAGCCTTCGATGTTACATCGGATTCTTGATTTACACTTCCAATTACCGTGCTCATTCAGGCACATTTCGCACAAGTTCCACTGGCGTACTGCACGCTTACGTGAATCGAGATTTAGTTCTTGGAACTTCGAGCAGTTCCGAACCCGGTGATCTATGCCACCACAGATTGGACATGGCTTACGTTGTCTATATTCTTCTTGGTTTCCATTACTGTTAATGTGACCATGGAAATGTCCCTCTTTCTTCTGCGACGGTTTTGCATACTTCGCTGCCTCAGGTTTCGGCGGTACAAGCGTGGTAACCTCACAGGCGTCCTCGGCCAATTCCTCCATATACTGGCCAAATTCCTTAAGCGTTGGCTCGGGGAAGGAACGTTTATATCTCACCCAAGCAAGCTGATGATGAGCAGGGAGCTTCTCAACCAATTCGCTGAGCAAATCGGGATTCGACAAATGAGCTCGGAGACCTGCAGCCTCTAGCTGGTCACAAAAGTGCTGTACAGCTGTGGCAAACTTAATAAGGCTATCTAGACGCTCAGATTTTGGCGATTCTAGTTTGCGCACTTTAGCCAGCATGTTCCTTACAAGAATTTCGGGCCGTCCATAAAAACGTTTCAGTGTTTCCATTATCTTCGGCACGCTGTCAGGAAATGTCAATTTTGTTCTCACTGCTTCTCGAGCCGCCCCTCGCAGGCTTTCTCTAAGACGGACAAGATTCTCAACGTCTGAGAAACCGCAGGCAGCATTGGACGTTTCGTAACTATGGAAAAATATTGGCCACTCCTCAGGCTCTCCGGCAAACGCAGGTAATTTTCTGGGCCAGACTTGGCGAGCCAACACTTGTTCTGCAGACGGACCAATATTCAGGTTGGCAAACGCTACCGGTTGTGGGAAAGGATTTATGGGTTGCTTTGGAGGTGGTACTTCAGGAATCAGGTTCATAATTGGCACACGGATTCGTGCCGAGTGACTTCTAGGTTCGGAATGAACTGATTTCGATGTACTCAGTTCGACTATCCGAGAGTTAGCGTGATGCTCTTCACCTCGTTCCACCATGGCGTGCAAAATCTTTCCGCTTCGAGCTTCGGCGTTCGAAACATCAAAAACCTCTTCCGGATCGTTATTGTTTTCCTCCAGCTGATTGCGCAACCATTCCTCAGCCTTTTGACTTCCACTCGGCGCTGATTCGGAAACACTTTCCGATCCCGAGTCCTCTACTAGCTTCTCTTCCAGCTGGTGCTTCTTCTTTAAGAAGGATTCCTCAGAAGCAAGCTCTTCTAGACGGATAGCCCGTTCCTTTTCTAGGAAACGCATTTCCTCTCTCATACGGCGACTTTTAATTTCTCTTTCTGCTACCAATTTGGCCAACTCAAGTTCGGTCCGGATGCGGGCGCTGGATGTAGTAGATCTCACAGATTTGCCGGCACTTCTCACGGACGAATCTTTGTTGGATTCCGCACATTTCTTCCTAGCTCCGTTCTCAACTTCAGCCCTTCCTATTCTCGTTGAACTGGAGTGAGGAGCCTTTGATCGCACGATGGGTGTGCTGAAATCGGCGGTGTTTACGGACTCTGACGGGTCTGCAGAAGGTGGTGTGCATTTAGTGCATCTCCATGGGCGATCCTTTACGCCGGGAGATTGATTCGCACAACTCAGATGCCACCAGCCTAAACAATTATCGCACGACACCATTCTCCGTTCCACCGAATTAGGTCTGTTGCATCCACCACAGTCGAATCCATCTTGGCAATCAATTTCCTCTTCCGAATTGACCATCTCGAAATCTTTAGGGTTTTCGAAAATCTTTGAGGATGTTGGAATATAATTCACTAAAGGTTCTCGCAGCAGCTCTAGTTGGAGCAGGAGCAGGAGCAGCTCAAAGCTAAAACACAATGAGTTTATTAGGGCAAAGTTTTACATAGGATTTTTTGTTTCTTACATTTGTCTCCTTTAGTACAAGAGGAGTATCCGTTTTTTGATGCCAAGTTATACAAATAAAGAGCATAGATTTCTGGCCTAGATTTTGAGAAAATACGCATTATTACAAATAATTCTGATACCAATAAAAGAAAATCTAACCTATATCGGCCCTTTTGAAAGGAATGCTCGACTGTGCGTGGTATCAGCCTTAGATCGGGTTTTTACCGATGTGCGCTAAATATTACAAAAAGTTAGATTTAGTCAAAGGTTCACAACAATTTAAAAAAGGTACTCACGAATGGCACAAACAACTTTAACAACTAAAACTATCGTTAATTTATAAAATATACGCAGAGCGTCACTTGTCTTTCTTGGTTCGTCGCAAATTTTCACTTCTAACCGTTTTCTGGTTTGACAGTTCTTAGCGTGGCCGTTAGGTCTGTTCAGATGCAGCGACGTCAGGGATGCCAGAACAACATCCAAATGCCATTTTAAAATTTGAAATAAAACTTTTGAAAACCTCAATCGTAGTTAAGTTCGTAGATAGTTTTGCTCAATTGGAATGACTCTGACAGAATATGGGAAATTCATATCGGAACATTTCGTCTCTTTGATTGTAATCTCTTGAGTTTATTCCTTTGAAAAAAGCATAAAATTGTTCGAGCCCAATAATTAAATTTTTGAAAATCAATGCTAAACTCGTAATTTCTGGTAGCCCCTGATTCATTTTTGCAAATGATAGAGAAATTAACTAAGATCATATCATAAGACTCTATAAAATGAGTGGCCAAAATGTGGCCCGCGGGAGAGCTTTGATTAATTTCAGAATTATACTTAAAAAAGCATGGTTATAATAGTTTTAAATTTTCTATTAAAATGCAAATTGTTCATAAATTCCATGAACCTTTTTTATATTTTGAATCTTTGAATTTTAACTCAGATAATAGTTCGTAATTAAGAAAGCTGTGATAAGACGCTTTGTTGGATTCAAAAATCAGGGGCAACTTATCAACCTTTAATTTTATTCAACAGCTTGAAACAAAAGGCAGAAATCACCAAAACGAACAAATACGCTAAGTTGATATCGGTATGATACTGCAATTTTAGAAAAAAAAAATAAAATGTTTTGAAAGTATCGTGTGCTTTTTTTGTATTAATACCATCATTATTCGTAAACGCAAGCATGAGTTTTTTCAATGAGTAAAGCAAATACTGATTCGGAAGAATAGCATTAGTTTTGTTTGAATAACACAACAGAATAAGTTTCAAGTAGTTATTTGAATTGAATGAAAGTCATGGTTCTCAAAAAAGTTGAAAAATAACTTATGTTTGAATTGTCAATTTATTTCAATTGGATTCAGCAAATTTCTACCAAACATTGTACATTGAGGGCTGGGAGATGTGTGTGATTTATGAAGTTTAAAAAATTGTTGAATTTTTAAATCTGTAGAAACTTCATCAATTTCCACTTAATTCTTTTTTTAAGTTTTTTAATTTCTTATGATTTATAAAATATTTAAACATCTTTGCAATGTGTTTTCTATAATTCTGATTTGAAAAATATGTTTAAAACATATGATTATAATAGAGGATCAAAGTAAGCATTGTTCGCTTGAAGACGTGTTTGACAGCCATTCCCTATGAAATTCTAAGAAATTCGAGATGTTCAGTGAAAGTTTTTCAATATTTGCTAAAACTGAGAAGAACTTGAATAGTTTAAAAGTGATGAATAGTGTGATAAACGATATCTGCAGAAAAAAAAACTGTTGACTGTTTCTGTAGGCTGCATAAAAGTTACGGATGACAACATATTAGCGCCAAACATAGGAAGTTTCGTGAGAGATAAATAATTTTTTTTTTGTTTACGTTGTCGAATTTATCAATATTTATTAACACTAGAAGGACCGGCAAATTGAATATACCTACCTATTCGGACCGTGACCAGTCAAAATGACTGATAAAGGGGAAATTTTTTATTACACATTATTTTGATCTTTTTTCTTCTTATATTATTTTGTTACTTGTTCCGTAATATTTTTGTTAAAAAATTGAAATATTTTTTCACCATGGGTGCACGGAATCACCTCATTTCAGTTAGGTGACGTGTATGTCATAAAATGATTATTTCAAATAATTTTCAAAAAATTAAAACACATTATAAATATTATCAGAAAATCATGTTAAATGGTTATGGGTGCACGGTTTCACTTCAGTTTTGCCGTAGTAGATATTTTCAAGCACTCATCCCTCTGAAGTATTTCAACATGTTGCTTATAAATTTACCTGATATTGCACGTTTTAAAGCATAGTTTTTCTATAAGTAGAGCAATTAACCATGTGTGCAAAGATTCACCGCCATTCATCCAAAATAGAGTTAAAAGAAAATTTGTGTTATATGCATGGTTTTTTACTATGGGTGCCCGGATTCACAGCATTTTCATCAAATATCGAATATTTTGCAAATTTTTGAAAAGGATTTTGACAAACCCTAAATAAACTAATGTCGAAACCATGTCTTTCATGTTGAGACATAACGATTTAAATAACGATTTTCCTTTATTGTTCCATTTTTTTCATTCCTGGAAAAGAAATATTTCAATTATGTCTTGAAATATTAATTTTTTTTATTTATTAATAAAAAAACAGGTTTTGCAATCGTTTATTTATCTGATAAGATGGTAAATAAATCAACATCCAAGAAATTGGAGAACGGTTATTATGAACCGAGTGAATTTTAGGAATAACATGCATCATGTTATGTCATGCGACGGAAGACAGTGAAAATTAAAATAATGAATCAACATTGATAAATTTTACGTTGATTTTTTTTCCCAAATACCTAGTTTTTGAATTGGTCAATATTACATTTAAAATAGCTTTCATATCTGACTCAAAAATATTTTGTGTTCTGAAGCAAGTTGAAAACTATTTTACTCTATAGAATTTACAACGGCGAATTTGAAGATATTCCGTGCACTCATGTTGAAATATCTTAACGCCGATGTGGTCTAGCAGATAAACTGGCGCGAGTCTGGACTTGGTATTCCAGGCGTACTGGGTTCGATTCTCGGTATCGGAAAGAAAACTTTTGGGTTCGAATCCCATAAGTAGCCGAGATGTGTTTTCTCTTATAACTGACTGTATAATAAGAATGTTCAATCAGTTGTCAGCTGAGCAGGTATATACACGAGTGCCGGAATACCTGTTAGTAAACTTGCATTGAAAAATAGTCGAACCTTATAATCTAAGAATGTATCTGAACACATACTTAGGCAGAAACTGCGGTGAATCCGTGCACCCATGGTGGATAATCAACATATTGAAAATATTCCGTGCACCCATGTTTTAATATTATTGAAATTATTTAGTTTCATAGCTTATGTCTTCAAATTTGAATGAATAAGTACACAATTCATAAGTATTTTACTCATACTAGTTTAGTATAAAACATATTTATCACCTAAAATTACTCAATTATTCGAATGGACATATATAAAATCTAACATGTTTTTTTTGTTTTTTCTGGGATTTTAACGCTTTCGCGTTCGAATCTAACATAACTTTTACCAATCTTGATGAAGTTTCGCCAAATTATGACAGAAAGTTTGATTTTAGTTAATCAACAAAATGGGCCCAAAAAATTGGGAGTAAAGTGCTTGAAGCGCCACACAACGGTCAATCCGAGAACTTTTTCTACAAATTTTCATGACTTCGCATCGAAAATCAGTAATTTCATAGCGAATGACACACTTCTGCTCACCATAAATCAACTGGAGCTCATTGTCTTGAATGTAGATTTCAAATGAAACCAAAAGCAAGCGAAATTTTTTTTTATCTTGTTTGAGTAATAGGGTTGTGAATTTTACCATTCATTTTGACTGGCCACGGTCCGAGTGTCCGTGGCGAAATTTTTCTCGCTTATTAAAAGAGCAAGTGAAATAAAAAATACACAGTTTTGTAGAGATTTAAAATTCATGAAAAGTCGTATTTTTGCGAATTTTTATAGCGAAGTATCTAAAAGATATTGAACAAACAAAGTGTCCAACCAGTCATTTTGACTGGTGCAGTCTTTCTTGTGGTAAAACGAAATTTTTGTCTGTCTGTTAGTCGGCAGGAGGCATATTTTGCATGATGTCTTCGACAAAGTTTCATAATTTACTATTTTCTACAATACTGTAGAACAAGGGTGAGCAACCTTTTGAACCAACGACGGGCCAATTTTAATATAAAATTTTTCCCGCGGACCGCACTTAAAACATCACTTATTAAAAATTAAAAAGCTTCAAGAGTTTTGTTAGAAGAATATTCAAATCAAACGTCATTCTTTAATAATAGCAAAATATTGATAAATAAAAAGTGAAAAAGGCAAGAAAACAAGAATTTATACATTCATTATCTGAAAAAATTTAAGGAAAATTAATATCTTAAACAATATCTTAATCACAAAAAGGACAATACCAGCCGAAATTAATCAGGTACTTAACTGAGTCTTTATAAGTTATTATGAAAATTCTTGAATAATTTGTTTTTCCAAAAGATATATAGATAGATGATATATAGGTATATGAATCGTTTTTTTAATCAAGTGTGAACATTTTTCGAGACCGATTGTTCATTACAAATTCGAACCGTTTTCTGAAAAAAATTACTTCATAGTCTTCTTTAGCTATACCACAGTGATAAGTAACACTGTTACACAGTTTGAATATTTATCAAAATTTTTTGACTCAAATTCCTTTATTTCCCGTATTTTTAATTTTTTCCATAATTAAATCTTTTTTGAAGACTTAGTGTTTTTTTTCGCAAAAAACGATCAAAACCCTGTTTTTTTTAAATTAAAACTCTGGTTGATATTAAACGTTTCTCAACATGGTTTTTTTTATTTAAAAGGAATTTCTTTTCTAACAAACGGTGATTTTTTTAATTGGAAGTTTCACATAAATTCATTTCATTGAGATGTTAGGCATGGTTGTTTAAATCACAGAAAAAAATCATAATTTTGCAGAATTACAAATTACAAAATTACATTCTGATTTGTATTTTTATTATAGATTTTATGAATTTTCGAAATTTAGTTAAGTTACCACTGGGATAGGATTTCTACAGCTAGTCTTACTTTGATAATGTGGATTGCTTATTTTAAAATAAAGTGACTTAATTTAGTGATGTTTGGCATGATTTCTGTATTAAATTTTTGAAAATTGTTGTCCCATACTTTTTCAGTCAAATCACAGATATTATTTTTGTCAAGAACTCATGTCAAGTCATATCGATGAGAATCTCATGTTAATTATGTTGATGAAGAACTCTTTACATTCAAGTACGAAAATTATTATTTTGTTAATGGTTTTTTGTCAGTATTTGAGCAACTGTCTTAAAAATGCCTAGGATCATCTCTACTCTTCCAATTTTATGTTTGTTCTTCCTTCTCGGCTTCATGTATTGTGAATTTTAAAGTGCTAATTGAATTATATGACAAAAGTATAATCTGAAAAAACCAATAATATTTTTTTTTTGTAAATTAATAACATTACACTGTTGCTTCAAAAAGAAAACAATAAATGCTTAAAACGCTTGAAAAACAAAGTAAACCATTTGAATAATTGTGAGTCAAATGCATATTTGATCAAGTTACTGACATTTATTTTTTTCTAGGCTTAGTATGGACTAGTATTTTATTATAATTTACAATCTATCGAGGAAAAAAGTCGGAATGGAAATGAAATTTGAAAAATGCTTCGTGTGCGGCCCGAACCTCTCGAGGGCCACATGCGGCCCACGGCCCGCGCGTTTCTCATCCCTGCTATAGAATAATGTAGGACTCTTTCTTATTACAGTTAGAAAAAAAAATATCTCAAAAACTTTATGAACCACCCTAAAATGATTTCATTCAAAATGACCGTCTAAAGTTGTTGTCTAAAACATTAAATGCATCAAACTTAAGGAAAGACGCAATTGATTGTTTTCCGCTAGATTTTATTTCTAGCCCAGTCTCTCGTTTGCCGAACAACGGCATTTGGTACGCTGGTAAAGATATAGGACTGGCTAGCCGAAATAAGAATTTTGCCTTGCCTTGCCTTGAATTATCCAATAGAAACTCTATTGTGTGTTATGAGCCTACTTGGTTGAATAATGTAACTGGATCAAAGCAATAGCAAGTTTCTCTTTTATTCAACTACGGTGTGAGAAAAGTTTAGCACTAAGGCTATGATCATTTAGTATCCGGGCAGTTACAAACGTGTGTATTTTTAAAACTATTCATTTGATCGAAAAACTTTCTATGGAGGAAATGAAGGTGTTAAAATGACATTTAATTTAAAAATATAAAATAAAATATTTATCAATGATTTCAAGAAATACTCTAACTTTTTCATAAAATCTCTTTTTTATCTTTGTACACTTTTTTCAGTCATGTATTGATTTATTTTTTTTACCACAGAAGCAAAACCTTTGCAAAATCATGCTATTTACACAAACTCACCTGGAAAAAGCAATTGGAATCGTGTTGGAACCTTTTCATGAGTAGGCATCTCGAAGAATTTGATTTCTTAAAACTGGTTTTAACATAAATTTTTTTGTCCATCTGTCATATTGCGTAAAACCCGGATGCACAGATTACAATCTTTGGAACTGATCATTATTAGTTATTTACTTGGTGTCTACTAGTCAGGCAACACTTTTTGCCTGCCGGGAATGGATTTTTTGCATTATTTAAGGAGTCTGCATTCAGTTATCCCCAATAACCATAGTCTTTTTACCCATATTTGAGATCAAGGGTTCCACTAAGATGCTTGGTTTGAACTTCGTGAGCATCCTAGAGTGACTCTTTATACTTCTTAACCATTTGGTCCAAAAAAAAAATCAGAAAAAAATCTACAGTTCATGAGCTTTTAAGTCAACAATGAAGAATTTTCGAGGCGCAAAATGCGTAAAAGGAGCAAATTTGTGCAAAATTATTTTAACCATGTCTTTTTGCGTCGTAGATATCTCAAACACACGTTAACTTAAAAATCTAACAAAAATAGGCAAGATAGTCCTTTTCATAACCAACACAACGCTACTAAAGTTTTGCATATCCAAACTCTATAAACGTAGATATCACCTAAATAAAGTGTTCGGATACTAAATGATCATAGCCTTACTAGACAACAATTCGAAATTCGAAATCGTACGAATCAGCAAAAGTCGGGTATTCCCAGATAAATAAATTTGATTGACGGGATTTGGTTATTACTGAATATATAACTTTTTCATTAATTCCCAGAATGCACACTCTCTAATCAAGACGCTAGCTTCTGAGCCTTTTTAAGCTCATATAAAACAACAAAGTAATCTTGTACATGAGAGAGTAAACTGCTTGTGCGGCCTTTGACTGAGCCATGTTATGGTACTTTTGATAACATATGTATATAGAACCAGCCGAGAGTGATCTTGATGACCATGACCAGCAAAGAAGTGGCCGCAAATGTTGAATTACAGACATTCTACGCTGCATTCTTCTTGATCCGGTGGACTTCTCAAACATTGTCCAATAAGAAGAACCATTCCATCCATGATGGATGGAATTCCCTACTACACCTGAACTGAACAAAACTGCAATCAGTTCCAGCAGCAGCAGCAGCTCCCCGTGTGACTAATTTTAACTGTAAATCGAACATAAACATATCAATCAAATTAAAATTGATGACGCAGAACGCCTCGCATGGAACTACATTCATATGTGGGGAGCTCTAAATGAGTGAAGTGTTGATCGACGAACGATCGCTAGCCGATGGGAAATGCGCGATTCGTGCCGAGATGTCTTTCGCGTGCCATCTCAACACGGTCGTCCGAGGAGTGGGGCTTTGCACCGAATAGAAAAGCAATCGTCAGGTGCCTAACAGCTCTGTCAGATATCGGCTAAAGAAGATCTTATCTATAGCTTAGATGAGCTTCGCAGTTCCCTCCCTCAAGCGTCTGCGCATCTTGGCCGGGCGGACATTCTGTCTCATTTGAGTGACGACGACGCCTGGCGCCAACCTGGCCAATCTCGATTATTTGATGGGATGCTGCAAAGGTGTTGTTGTTTTGTTTTTGTTGGCACCTATCCAAATCGTTCCTTCGGCGCGGCGCATTAAGATCGACGCAAATCGTGCAAATTCCGATCACTTTAATTACTCATCTCGACTCGACTCAACGAACTTACTTTGATTTGTATCTTCTTCCTGGGAAGGGGTGATGGACTTGAGATAACTTTAATTGCATTGACAGCACTTCGTGCAAAACTCATCAATAACAACTAACCCCCGGCTGTCTAAACTTAAATGATGGAACTGAATTTTTTTGAAAACATTTCTGTGGATTCGATTTTTATAATGAAATCATTATTAAAGCTTTTAAATTCCGAAGTATGTCGGCGAATATGGAATCATGAGAAGAGTGTTGTTGTACCTTTTCAGAATTCTTCATTCGTTTCGAACAGTTGGAAATGAGTTTGGTGAGTCAAACCTATCCCTAACCAGTGGTAACGGATCCCTTGGTAATACTGTAAATATTGTTTGTGAGTTAAGCATAGACAATATTTGAATGTGTGATCGAGACTTCCCGTACCGACACGGGTCAGAAGACCTAAGGGGCGAAAAAGAAACTGTTGTGACACATTCAACAGGGCATAAATTTTTCACCATTGGGTTAAAAATCAATCAAATTTTGCACAATTTCTCATTGATGTGTGTGTATTGCTTACATTCTGTGAAATTCGAAGTCGTGTTTTTCGATTCAACGAAAATGGAGGTGAACCAAAGCGAGTCCGGAGAACAAATTCTTTCCAAACACCTGGAATTTCGTGACCTGTCGCACCGGCAGTTGAAAAGAATGTTGAACATTCACCATTCAACCGTCTCCAGAGTGTTGAAAGTTTTGACGTTGGACCACGAAAAATGAGCTGGATGAAAACCGGGACCGGAGAACAAAAAGACGGAGAGAAAGGTGAAGCAGATGAAATCAAAACGTCTCAAGCCGTGATTTGGCTAAAAAGATCGGCATGTCTCAGAGCTACGTCCAGAATGCAAAGAAGAGAGCTGGACTACATACATACAAGATACAGAACTTTCCAAACCGCGATGAGCGACAACAATCGACGGCTAAAACTCGGGCACGGAAGCTCTACGAGAAGATGCTGACAAGATATGGCTGCTGTGTGTTGGACGACGAAACGTATATAGAAGCCGATTTTAAGCAAATTCCGGGATCGGAGTTTTTTACCGGAAAATGCAAGTTCGATGTGGACGACAAATTTAAGAAGAAGAAAATGTTGAAGTTTGCCTTCAAATATCGCGTTTGGCAGGCCATCTGCTCTAGCGGACTGAGGAGTGAGCCTTTCGTGACAAAGGGCACAGTAAATGGCGAGATCTACAAATCTGAGTGCCTCGAGAAGCGCCTTTTTCCATTCTTGCAGCAGCACGACGAAGCTCCGCTCTTTGGCCAGATTTGGCATCATGCTACTATTCTACTATTACTGGCTGGTAAACGGTGGAAAATGTGCAACACGAGACCCCATAGTGGGCATATCACCTCTTATTCACAACTCCTATTTCTACCTCCCCGTGGTACCGGCTGGGATGCGAGTAACCTAAGCGGAGATCGGGTACCCAACCCCGGCGGATGCTTTGGTCGCATGCAGCTTGAGAAGGTGGCGGCACGCGTCTGTTCTCCAGGTCAGGGGCGGCTCAAACAGCGTCTGTCTTGCAGCAAGCGGCTGAATTTATGAAATGCGGCTCCCGCCAGCAAAGTCCAAGATGGCAGCCCCATCGCAGGATAGGGACTTTAGGCTAACAACCTACTGCTCCTGATATCTTGTATTGTTACAGAAACTGAGAGAAGAAATAACCGAATTGGAACTTTGGCAACGACTTTTAGCATGAAAACACGGACTAGAATTGGAGCTTGGAATGATTTGACCCTTGCCCAGCCAGGAAAGCTGGCTCAACTTGCTAGAGAAGCTAGCCGCCTCTAGCTAGAGATAATGGGACTGAGCGAAGTCCGTTGGCCTAACACTGGAGAACACAAGACACAGTCCGGGAAAGTACTGCTTTACTCTGGCATACGAGGAGAACATGCTACTCGGGAACGAGGAGTTGGTTTCCTGTTAAGCCCGCAGGCCCATGCGCCCCTCATAAGATGGGAACCGATAAACGAAAGAATATTCGTAGCCATATTCAGAACACGGGTTAGAAACCTTACAATGGTCCAGTGTTATGCGCCAACTGACGTTGCCGATTTGCAGGAGAAAGAGCAGTTTTACAGTCAATTGAACAGCGTGGTAGAGAGAATTCCGAAGGGTGACATTCAAATCCACTTAGGCGACTTCAACGCAAAGATTGGCTCCGATAATCAGGACTTTGATCGCATCATGGGGCGCCATGGTCTAGGACAGATGAACGAAAACGGAGAGCTGTTTGTAGAATTTTGTGGCAACAACAACATGGTGATCGGTGGATCGCTCTTCCCCCATCGACCAGCACATAAGGTCACTTGGGTATCCCGAGATGGCCGAACAGAAAATCAAATTGACCACATCTGCATCAGTCGAAAATGGAGAAGGAGCCTTCTTGATGTCCGCAACAAACGACGCGCAGACATTGCATCTGACCATCACCTCGTCCTTGGCGAGATACGACTAAGAGTTGCGCGTGTCCAACGGCGCGAGGAGAAAGTCGGGTGTCGATACGACGTCCGCCGGTTGGAGAATCCAGAGGTGAAAAGGGCATACGTTGAACAGCTAGAATCCCGAGCCTAGGAGCTGCCGACAGACGGAACAGTCGAAGAACAGTGGTGTGGAATCAAGAATGCCTTTATCACGACGAGCCATGGTACTCTCGGTAAAGTTTGTAGAAGACGAAGTGAATGGATGTCGGATGAAACCTGGAGGATGATCGATGATCGGAGAAAGGCGAAAGTCGGAATTGAGCAGGCATGTACCGGGTCAGCCAAAGCAGCCGCCCGCTTACGATATGCGGAGCTGGAAAAGGCAGTTAAACGAGCTTGTAGACGAGACAAGAGAGCCTGGACAAACTCCCTAGCCGAAGAGGGAGAAAGAGCCGCCGCCATTGGAGATATCCGATTATTATATGATATTTCTCGCCGCCTTAGTGGTGCAAGGACTAATGCAAGAATGCCGCTGAAAAACCGAGCAGGTCAGCTGCTGACAGATCGAACAGATCAGCTCAAGCGTTGGACTGAGCATTTTGATCAACTTTTTCGAGTTACAAATAGCAATGGCCAACAGAACCCGCAGCTCGAGGCGCCCACAGTAAGTCGCATTAATGGCGTCAACTCGGAAGCGCCCTCGCTGGCTGAAATAGAAGCGGCAATCAAGGACATGAAATCCAACAAAGCGCCCAAAATCGATTGCATTCCTGCTGAAATGCTTAAAGCCGACCCTGCCTTGTCAGCACAAATGTTGCACCGTCTTTTCGCTGACATTTGGGATACTGCAACATTCCCGGCCGACTGGATGCAGGGTTTCCTCGTAAAGGTCCCGAAGAAAGGAGACCTGACAGAGTGCGGTAACTGGCGAGGCATAACGTTGATCTGTACAACCCTCAAAGTACTCTGCAAAGTGATCCTGAACAGGATCCAGGAGAAAATCGACGCTACACTCCGACGGCAACAAGCTGGATTCCGATCCTCACGATCATGTGTGGACCACATCACAACGCTACGAATAATACTGGAACAAATCAACGAATTCCAGGACTCTCTTCTGCTGGTGTTCGTTGATTTCGAAAAAGCATTTGACCGACTGAACCACGAAAACATCTGGGCTGCTCTTAGACAACGAGGGGTCCCAGAGAAACTAGTCCATCTCATCGAAGCACAGTACGAGGCATTTTCGTGCAAGGTCTTGCAGGACGGTGTCTTGTCCGAACCAATCCCGGTAACTGCTGGAGTGAGACAAGGATGTATTTTGTCACCGCTGCTTTTTCTCATCGTAATGGATGAGATCTTGACTGGATCGATTGACTGGATCGATTGACTGTAGACCAAACCGAGGATTGCCGTGGAATCCTTCAGCAATTGAGCAACTGAACGACCTTGACCTGGCAGACGATATTGTTTTGCTCGCCCAAACACAACAAGACATGCAGAGCAAACTCGACGACCTCACCGAAAGCTCCAAGGCAGCAGGTCTCAAAATCAATGTCGGAAAGACCAAGTCGATGGAAATCAATACAGAAAATCGTTCCAATTTCGTGGTAGCTGGACAACAGGTTGAGACTGTGGAGTGCTTCCAGTATCTTGGTAGCCAGATTACGCCTGATGGTGGTACCAAGAAGGACATCGAAACCCGGATCAGAAAGGCCCGATTTGCGTTTGCGCGTCTCCGAAACATCTGGCGGTCACGCCAGATCTCTCTACGAACTAAGATCCGAATCTTCAACTCAAACGTCAAATACGTATTGCTGTACGGGTGTGAAACTTGGTGCACATATGCGGTGACGACGCGAAAACTTCAAGTTTTTGTGAATCGCTGCCTGCGGAACATCATCCGCGCTTGGTGGCCTGGCAACTTCATCGCCGGTGTCATCAAAAGGCGCTAGAAATCGAGATTCGGGAACGTAAGTGGAGATGGATTGGGCACACGCTGCGAAGAGATGAAAACGAGATTTGCAGAGAGGCGCTTGACTGGAATCCAGATGGGCGTCGAAGAAGAGGCAGGCCCAAAAGCTCGTGGCGGCGAAGTCTAGCCGCTGAAATCCGCACAGTTGACGAGAACCTTGGCTGGCAGCAAGTGAAGACGCTGGCTCCGGATCGCCAGCAGTGGAGATCTTTTATCTCAACCCTATGCGCCAGTCAATCGGCGCTGGACCGTTAGTGTAGTAGTAGTGTACTATTCTAAAAATTTCCTGGAGTGGTATGAGGCCAATTCTGTCCATTTTGTTCCCAAGGACATGAACCCGACAAACTGTCCGGAGCTGCGCCCGGTGGAGCAGTACTGGGCAATAATGAAGCGGGAACTTCGGAAAAGCAAGAGGACAGTCAAAGACGAAAAGTACATGTTAAGAAAATGGAAAAACACTGAGAAACTGGTACCGGATGACACTGTAAAGACTTTGATGGAAGGCATCAAGCGAAAATGCGTTCAATTTTACACTCAAGGCTCCATCAACTATTTTTTCTTTTGATTTTTGAAGTAAATGTATGTATGAAAATACCCTGAAATTTTGGTTTGATTCTAAACATTATAAGAAAATTGGCATGACATTTTCGGTGTCGTAATAATTTCGTATTCACACTTTATCTGGTAAGCTGACTTGAAAGCTAATGAGTTGAACTTGCTTTATGGATATTTAGTTGAAATATTTTTGAAGACTAACTCCTTTAGAACTTTAGCTAAAGTTTCATCATGTTCTGATTATATTTATCAAATAGTCCAACCGTTAAAAAAATGCAAATTTGTCTTGATCATAACTTAGTTGTCTTACAAGTTATTTCAGATCGGATTGTCTTATTTGAAAGCTTATGACCTGAACTTTCTTATGAAATAAAAGTAAAAATCTTAAAATCATATGATTTATGTTATCACAACTTCATACTCATGAAAAGACTAATGTTCTAATTTTGATTAACGTTCTGATGATAATCATTTGTGATATATTTGTTTAGCTAAGTAGCTATTAAGTGCTATTATTAAGCTAGAAAATAAGCCAATTCGATCTGAAATAACTTGTAAGACAACTAAGTTGTGGTCAAAACAAGTTTGCATATTTTTTTGAACGGTCGGACTATTTGGTGAAAATTATCAGAAAATGATGAAACTTTAGCTAAAGCTCTAAAGAAGTTAGTCTTCAAAAATATTTCAACTGAATATCCATAAGGCAAGTTCAACTTATTAGCTTCCAAATCAACAATTCGTTGTTTGATAACAGAGAAATACATGAAAGAAAAATGCATGTTTTAGAAGATTTATCCGAAACTTTTGGCCGTTACCCATACTACGGGCTGATCTCAAACTTTGGACGATGACTTAAGAAGCTATTTTATATATTTTAAGTACATTGCAAATTTTTCGCACAAAACAAAACAAATGAATTTAAATAAGTATTATCATCTGAAGACACCAAAGTCTGAAAACAACTTCTTTAAGAACTATGAAAGAAATAATGACAGTAAATAATCTCTTTTTTGCATCGGAAACAAACATTGATCGAACAACTACACTCACATATGACACAATCCAGGCGACTTTTTGACAGGTTTTTTTTGTCATAAATTGTTAATTTTCATTTTTTTTTTAGCCAAAGAACCACAACAAACGTTACATATTCGTAAAGATTAATCAATTACAGTACATGATGTGAGAAAATTGCTCATATATAAAATGCCTGTGTCTCGTAACGTTAACGCATATCTGTGTTTTTTTTTAATAAGTTGACTACCCAGGTGGTAAATCCCGGTTTACGGATTGTATTGCGAGGCACGGCGAGCCATCGCGTCGCCCCAGTTTGCTACTCTAGGTCCATCTCAAGTAACAATTTTAGCTTTATTATGGTCAGCTAAATTTCGTTTGGACTATAGCATTAATCTTCATAAAAAGCTAGAGCGCATTCTATAACATCAGCAGAACTCTAATGAAGCCAAATACAGGCTATTCAGGCCCTATCCTAGAAACGTCATCTTGACCAATCATTATGCTATAACATTTTGGGCACCTTAGCTCTTAAAAAGCTATCGTTAAACATGTTAGTAATTTTAGTTTTTTTTCGATTCTGTGAGTTCTCGGAGTTTTTTTTTTATTTTTTCCAGCGACCATGATGGTTGATGAATGATAATTGCGTTATTGATATATGATCTGGTAAATTTAATAGTCAAAACACCAATGTTTTAACCATATTATGAGCATCTTTTCTACTGCCAGTCAAGGTTTTAGGTAAAATGCGTTTGAAATAATATCTCAAAATAAATGCGCCTCGTCGAATCTGATGGTCAATCATGATGGAATTTATGGAAAATAGGCCTGAAAAAATATTTTCAAATGCTTGCATTGTGAATCCATTAACATTGTTACATTTGAACTTTTCGGTAACCACATTTATGTTAATTAGATACGATTCTAGCGATCTGGCAACATTTTTTCATTAAGAACCCATCCTTCCTCAACATTTTATTAGCGTGCATCGGACAAGCAAGGCAAATCCCTGACTGGAAAAACAATCATCGAAAGTATCTGTTCGACGAGTCGAAATCGTACGAAATCGGACCATATTCGGAAGGAATTTCCGACTGGGCATTGTTTTGCTATTTTGATCCGGAAAAGTTGGCGACAGCGTGAAGGAGGAAAAAATGACAGAACGTCATTACTAGTTCCGGTGGAAAAAGCGGTGGACGTGCCGTCGTAATCGAGTGCGTGGAAAAAATTAAAGTGGCCACAGAGGCCGTGTGCCGATTTGTCGTCCCAAGAGGGAAACGCGTGTGCTCCGCTAGGAGAAAACAAAGAAGGTAGGTTGAACATCAACCGAAGCGCAAGACGATTTTTTAATGATTCGCTTCCTCATAGGTGATTCGGCTTCTACACCTGGCCTCGTAACAACTTCACGGCCAGCAACTCAGGAACGACGAACGGAGAATCGCCTCACCAACATCAATCACAAAAGGGCCAAGTAAGTCAGCTGAAAGCGAATTAGAAGAAGGAAAAAAAATCCTCTTTTCTTCCCCCAATCAGGAAAGCCACGTGCTCATCCGGGCCAAAGCCAAACACCACGAGAAGATCATCAGAAAGGGGGTCGAATTTCGTGAGTACCCTTCGAATTGGAAAAAGCAGAAACAATAGAGAACATTAATTACACGCTTTCAGGACCCTCCTTTTTTTTACCACTACAACCTTGGGAAAAACTTCCTTTTCTCGAGCAAAACCCTTTTGACATTAACCTTTCAAATCTGATTTTGCAAAATCTTCGGCATTCACCACGTTACCACCAAACCTTCCACCCATCAATCACCAACCGTCTGGCGAGCCCAGCTGCAAAACATCCCCACCGGAACAAGCTGCACAGCTACGAGGGCCGCATCCTACGTTTGAGGTTAACCTTGCCAGGTGGTCGTTCATCAGAGGTGTCATGGAGGTGCTGGATCAGATTTCTATACCGGTCGCTTCCATTTCGCTACTCCAGTGGCGTGATTCCGGTGGAGCAATCACCTGCTTCGGTCGTGCACGAATTGCTACTCCAGTGGCGACAAAAATCCCGGGAAGCAGCAGCCGAGTCAGGTTGCCGAGGGGGTGTGCATCTTCTGGCAGCACATCTGTGCTCAATGTGGTCCCAGGCGACATCCGGTAGCATCGGGCACCGTGATCGGTGGCAGCCGCCGCTCACGGGACACGGGTTCAGCAATCACCGCAGGAGGAGAAAACCGCGGGAAGTGCGAGCAAGTTCAGGGAAGCCACCACCGCAGGAGGCGAAAGCCGCGTGTATTGTGTGTCGGATTCGGGTTCAGCAATCACCGCAGTAGGAAAGAACCGCGGGAACTGCGTGCTAGTTTTCAGTGTCAGCAACCTCCGCAGGAGGCGAAAGCCGCGGGTACTGCGTGTCGGTTTTGGGTTCAGCGATCACCGCAGGAGGAGAGAACCGCGGGAAGTGCGAGCTAGTGTCAGTGTCAGCAACCACCGCAGGAGGCGAGAGCCGCGTGTACTGCGTGCTGGTTTCGGTGTCGGCGACAACCGCAGGAGGTGAAAGCCGCGTGGGCTGCGTCCAGAAGCAGGTGGCCAGAACGACTGCAGGAAACGAAAGGCGCGTGTGCCGCGCTCGACAACAATCGTTTCAAACAAGAAAGCATCGGTCGGTACGACAGAGTCTTGCTACAGGTTCGGCAGCCTGAGCTGCACCACTACAGCTGCAACGGTATTAGAGGCAGCAATCGCATCGGCGGGAAGAATCAACTGCCACATGCTTCCGGTAGTTCCAGTGGCTGGATTATCAGATGTCTGGATGCGCTGGTCAGCTGGTGGCGGTTGTTAAATATTAATACAGTAAATGAGGGAATACTTTTTGAATGAAATCGGATTGGTTGTGAATGACCCGTGGAATAAACCATGTGTTGAAATCAAATTTCGCTGTATGACTTTATTTTTAAATCCAAGATGGCGGCTTCCGCTGAACTTTAAAATGTTGTAAATGACTTAAAATCATGCCTTCATTTGGGGAGCGATCAAACAATGTCTGTCCAACTGACGCTGTTGGAGGCGTTCTGTTATGTTATCATGTATTTTCTGATTCCCTAATCGTTTCGTGTGTTTGTTGTAAACAACGTTGGTGGATTTTATTCTGCTCAAAAAATTTCTGTTTATTTATGTGTTTTAAATTTTTGCCAAATTTACTCAAAATGAATAGACCTTAAATCTGTTCCAACACCTCGTTAGCTTTCCCACAGTTCTTGACCACACCCATCTTGTGTTTGTTTCCGTTTGGATTGTGCTGAATATTAATTAGTCAATTTTTTTGTGCATTCGAGTCTAGCTATCGATCGCGCTGTGAACCTCTTTTAATTTTTTTGACCGTCTGCAACAGCGGAAAGAAATTTAATCCACCACCGGACAGACCATTTTTTGGGACAAGAACTGCTGATGCAAAAATCACGCCACTTTACCTTCACTTAAGTCATTGAAGTCAATGGGAGGTGTGAAACTTTGTTGACCGAAATTGACAATCGCTGATGTTGCTGTTGGTACGTGTAACATTATTTGTAAACTTGCTGTTATATTTTGAATAAATGGATGTTTATTGCGTCGTTTTGTTAGATCAAACAGTTTTCCATATTACCCCTAGTATTTAATCTGAAGGTGCAACAAATTAAGAGCTATGAAAATAATCGCAGTTTTTTTCTTCACAGACCCATCCATAAATGGAACACACAGTTGGGTTAAAAATATCCCTTCGCTTCAGCATCTCGATAATGACGAACGCATTCCCAAAGTGTCAGGAATAGATTATGGCGCAGAATATGTGTAGTAAAGGTCCGTTATATTTCACCCGTAACTAACTGGAGACGATGACCATCAATCAGCTGCACGGAATCTGCAACAGGTGATTTGTTGAAATCGCTTTTCTGACCTATATTTGTCGGAATGGCTGCAATGACATATGGATGAAAGGCTTCTTCAGATGGCTCCTCGCGAGAGAGATGCCTAGAAGATCGAGAGATTGGCGCCAGTTGATCAATTTGACGACTGGACAGAAATATCCCATCTTTCATGTTTGCAAACTCATCATCATCTCATTTGATGGGAAATTTTCTAAACTCAGACCCAGACCAGTGGCTTCGGATGGGACAGAAGTGCTCCACCTTGAAATTGAAATAGATTGCCTATTGCAAAGCTATAGGTGTTAAAATTAATCAGCAACTAAATCTGATCGACAAGCAGACCAGAAGTCATTAATCATTAAATTTTCACAGTAGTTTGTCGTTGTCATTTTAGCGGATTAGAGACTTTGAGCAAGTTCAGGCTGATTTTCCAGTTATCTTTCTCGGGGCGCTAATCTTTTTTCTCGACAAAAAGTTTAAAAAGAGTTTTCAATAATTATTTAATAATCTCTGCCAAAAATGGGTGTTTAAATTGTTTCTGTCATTCTCATTTTCGTATTGTGTAATTTTCTATCTTTTTTGTTATTTTTGTCATTTTAAGTAGTTTTTTGTAAATTTTTGTCATATTTTGTCATTTTATTTTGTCATATTTTATGCAATTTTTTGTCATTTTTGTCATTCTTGACATTCTTGACATTTTTGTAATTTTTGTAAGTTTTGTCATTTTTGTCATTTTTGTAATTTTTGTCATTTTTGTCATTTTTGTCATTTTTGTCATTTTTGTTATTTTTGTCATTTTTTGTCATTTTTGTCATTTTTGTCATTTTTGTCATTTTTGTCATTTTTGTCATTTTTGTCATTTTTGTCATTTTTTGTCATTTTTGTCATTTTTGTCATTTTTGTCATTTTTGTCATTTTTGTCATTTTTGTCATTTTTGTCATTTTTGTCATTTTTGTCATTTTTGTCATTTTTGTCATTTTTGTCATTTTTGTCATTTTTGTCATTTTTGTCAATTTTGTCATTTTTGTCATTTTTGTCATTTTTGTCATTTTTGTCATTTTTGTCATTTTTGTCATTTTTGTCATTTTTGTCATTTTTGTCATATTTTTGTCATTTTTGTCATATTTGTCACCTCATCGTGATTTTTGTTATTTAGTTTACACGAAAAATATACAAATGCCAATTTTCAAACGTTTATGTTGATCATGTTTTTAAATGTTTTCTTCTATTATTTTAAATTCCTATTGAAATATAGTATATTCTGTCATAACTGAATGAAAAAAAAATGATTTATAATTTTTCAGCATCAGAACAAACACAACCAGCTCATGATGCTTCTGGTTCATTCAACTCATCTCAATTTAGTGGTTAGCAACTGAAGAAAAGCGTTTAATAGCCTTTGTTCAATTGAATCGAAACTCGCTTTCTCTTATTTCATTGCATTATCAAACTCTGCCAAAACGTTCATCAACCCAACTTTCTGTGTCACAGCTGGAAATCAAACACCTTTTCCGGTCCAAATTCAACGTTCGGATCGATTTGTGCATAGAAAGTCAACAGCCAGCCTGCCAGTCAACGATCCGAAATTCCCACGAAATATACCCAGACACACTTCAGAGGCTCAGCTAAATGGATAGCAACAGCTATAAGTATAAGAATAAACTTTTGGGGCCCGGGTAATTCGAGTGCCCATGTTTCTCGAAAGGCTCTCGTCGTTTTTTGCCAAGCCGGTAGCAAAAAAAATCTGCAAAACCGACACAATATTGACGGAAAAACGGCAAGACAAATTCGCTTCCTTCCTCGAGCTAGCTAGCTAGCTCGTTTTATTATTCTTTATTATTCTTTATTATTTCTATGTTCTAAATGAATCTATTAGCTGCTCCCGAGCTCAACATTTTTTTTTCAATTGCAGTCAGCCGATGACGAAGACGACAACGTATGGAAGGAAGGTTCATGAACTTGAACACACGGTTGATTTGCTAGGACGTTCCGAAAACGATACTAAATTTCGAAATTTACTTAGGTATTAGTATGTTCAAAAGTTGTACTGGTGATTCTTAAAAGCTTAATCAGCTAAATTACTTAGAAAACATTTTTGGACAATTGGATTGGAAGATACTGTGAATAGTGGCAATATAATACTTTTTGAAGTAAACACCAATAATCAACACGCCCCCAAAGAATTCGCCAACTTGAGACACACATTTGCCAGAGGGCCATAAACAATAGCGTTTGGCCATACGGATTTCAGGATTTATAGTCCTCCGCCCGGTTTGACCGTTAGCTGAGTAGAGTTCAGTTGAGCCAGGTCGTTTGGTCGTAAGAAAGACGATTTACTCGAATGTGTCGTGTGCCCGATGATGGGCAAAGCCGGAGTAGTAAGCACTTGTACTATTTAGTGGGTATGTACGTAGGAATTGCTACCTTCCTACTACTTAGTACACGGCAAGGTCGAAGGTCAAGTCTATTTTGGAATCTCAGTCGGGCCGGCGCTTTTTTTCGTTCGTATACATCTACGTAGTACAGTTTACGATTGCGGATATGCAGCTTAATTTCATTGGGAAGAGGATTCACATTTTTCAATGGTTGTGTCATCGAAGTTGCATTCGAGTAACTTACATTTTTCAAGTTCATCCAATATTTTTTTCATTTATGTTTTAGTTATCAACACTTTTTCGTGATTACAAACTTATTCGAAAGTTTATTGTTAATATTATAAAATCAAACGATGTCATTTTTATCCTCTCGATTAGTGACCCTGCATATAAGGGAAGCGACATCGGATCCCTCTTAAAATAAAATATCTGGCCAATATCTGGTTTTGCGGCTCAATGTTGAAGCTCTAAAGTGAACGATCAGTAAATCCAACAAAACAATATTGAACTTGATGCCCGTTGGATCGCGATAAACGGTAAGAATGACTTAAATTTTGTTAACAAACACGAACCACGAGAGCAGTGAAGAAAATTACATCTAATCCTAAATTCATATGAGCCTTTAATTCATTTTCTTGAACTACAACAGCAATCACAATACTCTCCTTGGTTTAGTTTAAATTAGAAAGCTAAAAGCTCCAGGACAAAAGCTCGGATCGATTGCAATCGATTTTGACAGTTCTCTTCTATCGATTGAAATTTTTGACGTTGCACACAGGAGTATTTGACCCCAAAACCTGGCCAAACCTCGAAATTAAAATTTAAAAAAAAATATTTTTTTTAGATTTTTCGGTTGTAGTTGTTGCACATTAGTATTGTCGATTTATAACCATCAGTATAGTGAGGTCGTAATGGCATAACACGAAACATTAATGTTTAAAAATTATAAATTTTGATTTTCAAAGTTTGGCTTAAACACATTACAGGCTGCGTAACATGCAGAATAATGTGACTATGAACAAAATTTCTTCTACAAATCTTCAGTTCCAGTCTTATCTCAACCAGCATCGTGATCGGACGTTTCCTTTGATCTATTAGTTGTTTTGAGAAAGTCTTTTGTTCTTTGTTCTTTATTTTCTCGCTCGTGAAGAGTTTTCAAGGTTGACGAAATAACCTAGAAAAAAAAGTAGAGTGTGTTTGAACGTTAAAAACCAGCCTCGTCGCTATGGCGACAGAGGGGTTTCGTAGAGGAGACGATTTCCCAGCTCTGGGATCTTTAATCGCAAATCGTGGCGAAGTTTGCTACATTGTTGTGGAATTCGATAAAGGAAAAGCGGAAAGTGATAAGAAAAATTTTTCCTTGGCCGATGTATCACCATTCCTAATTCATCGATCCATCATCAATTCAATTGGAGATGTGGAGGATTCACGTACAGAACAAAATGGCGCACGTATTGTTCTAAAAATAAGAGGCAGATCAAAACGTGAGAAACTACTTCAACTGTCTCAACTGGCTGATGGTACCCGGATCAAAACCTCCGAGCATCCCTCGCTGAATTTTTGCAAGGTAGTGATTTTTGCCCCGGAGGTGAAGAGCGTTGATGATAAAATCATTTTGGAGGAGTTACGAGATCAACACGTGGTACAGGTAGACCGTATAAAAAAGAAGGTGGGTGAAAAGCTAGTCAACACCGATAGCATTGTGCTGACTATTAGGCAGCAAACGGCTCCGGCTTTTATAAAATTCGGATTTACAAAAAAACCAACACGAACATATTATCCCCGTCCTATTCGCTGCTCAAAATGCCTTGAGTATGGCCATGTCGCACACAAATGTGAAAAAAGTAAAAAATGTAAGAACTGTGGAAAAGATTTTCATGGCGATGAATGTGCACTTCCTCCTGAATGTATTAATTGCTCTGGTCCCCATCCCGTTACATCTTCCTCTTGCCCTGTTTTCAAATCTGAAGCAGCCATCGTAAAAATTAAAATCGATAACGACATTCCCTACCCCTCAGCTCGCCGCATTTATGCTGAACGAAATGAACATAAATCATATTTAGATGCTTCAAGAAATATCTCTAATCGATTAAACGTTTCCCAAGTTGTCCCACTTCCTCTCCGCCAATGTGGTTGCAAATGCTCTTGTCAATCTCAATCTCTTCCTCTCGCTAGTTCAATTGATTCACCAATAATAATTAACAAGTCACCAATTGCTCTCTCGAAAGTTATTGTCCCTCTCACTCAACCAAAAAGCTCTGAAAACACTCAACATAAATCCCAACCTATTCCAACCGCAAGTTCAACTGACTCATCAATTACTACCAACAAATCTCCAATTGCTCTCTCGGAAAATCTTGTCCCTCTCACCCCACTAAAAAGCTCTGAAAATACTCAACCTAAATCGAATACGAATATTGTGATATCCGAAACTAAACAAAACCCTAAAACTAGAAGAAACGATCAATACTCTCCGAACATAAATCGATCAACAAATTCACGATCTCCTGTGAAGAACCCTCTTTCACCTAATAGCAAGGAACCACCTAGCAAACATATCCGGAAATCTAGTCCAACAATTGATTCTCGCAGTGATGCCGATATGTTCGATGATGACGTTGATGATATGTTTATAGATAATATTTAAAATGTTTATTTTATTTAACTTTTCTTTTTTCATAACTTTCATTTTCAACATTTTACAATGGAATTTGAATGGTTTAAACTCTCATCGAAATGAATTAAAGCATCTTATTTCTGATTTTAACCCAAATATCATAGCGTTACAAGAAACTCATCATAAAAAATCCTTTCAATTAAAAAACTTTTTTGTTTATGACAAAAAAGGTGTGGACTACAACTCAACTTGGGGTGGAGTCTCTATTGCAATATTAGAAAATATCCCACATGCTCAACTACCTTTAGATACACAACTACAAGCTGTTGCAATCCAAATTTTATATCCTTTTAAATTAAGTATAGTATCCCTCTACCTCCGAAATGGACATTGGAACAAATCTGAAATTTCGAATCTAGTTAAATCTTTATCACCACCTTTTTTAATATTAGGAGATTTCAATGCTTGTCATCCTGATTGGGGAAGCTCTGAAGCAAACAGATCTGGAAATATTATTTCAGAAATAATTGACGAAAACGATCTGATTTTATTAAATGATGGCTCTGGAACTCACTTCTGTATAAACTCAGGAAATATTTCTAGTATAGACTTGTCAATAGGCAAAGGAGAAAAAATAATTGATTTTTCATGGAAAGTTTTAGACGATCTATATGAAAGTGATCATTTTCCTATAATGATCTCCATTGATAATGAAAATATAAACAGTATAAATAGACGTTCTAATTGGGTTACAAAAGCAGCAGATTGGAATACTTTCGAAAGAGTAATTGACGAAAATCTTCCAGCAGGGGGCTCAGCGACAATAGAAGAAATAAGTAGTATTATTTTTGATGCAGCCCACCAATCTATTCCTCGAACTTCAGAAATCCCTCCTAAGAAAAGAGTTCCTTGGTGGTCAGAAACAGTTTACTCCGCTATTAAGCGAAGAAGAAAAGCTCTTCGGGCTCTTAGGAATATTGGAAAAGATCATCCTGAATATGCTAGTTTTCTCGAAGAATTTAAAAAAGCTAGATCCGAGTCACGTAAAATAGTGTGGAACGCAAAAAAAGAATCATGGGAAACTTATACTTCAACTTTCAATTCTGACACACCGCCTTGCGAAATGTGGGGGCGTATTCGAACGCTTCGGGGAATCAAAAAAACATCCAAAATAACGATCATAGAAACCACTGAAGGACTTACTGATGATCCTTTGAAAATAGCCAATACACTTGCTGAATGTTTTGCTGAGAACTCTAGCAGTTCTTCTTACGATTCCGAATTTTTAGTTTATAAAAATATTAAAGAGCAACCAATTTCTTGCAATTTTTCTGAAAATGAATTATATAACAATCCTTTCTCTATCGAAGAATTAATGATAGCTCTTGACAAGGGCAAAGGTAAAAGTTGTGGGCCTGACAACATAAATTACTCCATGTTGCAACATCTTCCTTTTCATGCAAAACACACGCTCCTTAAAGAATACAACCGTCTTTGGACAGAAAATATTTTCCCTCAAATATGGAGAGAGTCACTCGTTGTACCTATCCCGAAACCAAATAAGATTCATACTGACCCTAAAAATATACGTCCCATTTCTTTGATTGCCTGTCCTTCCAAAGTAATGGAAAGGATGGTTTCTTCCCGACTTGCATCAGAGTTACACAAAAGAAATTTGATAGATCCACGACAATTAGCTTTTCAGAAGGGTAGATCAATGGACGAACATGTAATAACACTGATAGGTGATATAAAAGAGTCGTTTAGGAGAAGACATATTACCGATGCTGTTTTCCTAGATATTTCGAAGGCCTACGATGTAACTTGGCGTTTTTTGATACTCAAGCAATTAAAAGATTGGAGAATTGGTGGAAATATGTTTCGATTCGTTAAAAATTTCCTTCAAGAGCGTACTTTTAAAGTTATAGTTGGTAATTGCACGTCGGATACCAAATTATTAGAAAATGGTGTTCCTCAAGGGTCGGTTTTAAGTGTTCATCTGTTTTTGATAGCAATCAATTCTGTATTTAGGTACATTCCACGTGATGTTAAGATTCTAGTTTTTGCAGACGATATCGTTTTGTATGTATCCGGAAAAAATGGAAATTTATTGCGGAATAAACTGCAAAAAGCTCTTACCAAAATAGGAAACTGGTCTAATCGCTCAGGTTTTAGGATTTCTCCAGAAAAAACGGTTGTTATGCGTTTCACAAAGAAAAAAACTACTGTCATTCAAAATATCTTAGAATTGAACGGATCCCAACTAAACAATGTAGAAGAAGTTAAATGGCTCGGAGTAGTTTTAGTACCTAATTTGAGCTTTTTACCATTTATAAAACAAACTGTAATGACATGTTATAAAAGATGTAATATACTGAAAGCAATATCAAATATAAAAACTGGAGGTCAATCTAATGTAATTCTTAACATAGGGAAAAGTATTGTTTTTAGTAGGCTTTTCTTTGCAATTCCTGTATTAATTTTCTGTAACAAAAGTCTTTTAAAAAAGCTCGAAGTAATCTACAATAAAGTTGTTAGACTAGCTATAGGAGCCTTTTGCTCTAGCCCAATCAAAAGTATTATGGCTGAATCAGGTCTTCCACCTTTTGAATACGCCATGCTGTACAACACTGCAAAATTTTTCATTAGGTTTCAAAATGTTGAAAATGAAAATGTCAGAAGAGTTATGAACTACTCTATTTTTATAACAAAGAAACAAGAATTAGAATTTCAATTAAACTGGGTTTTACCACCTTCGGAAAACTCACAAAAATACTCATACAAATGGAGTTCAACACCTGCTAGAATCAATTGGGATATGTTAGCTTACCGTGATAAAAATTTACCAAATATTGTCATCCAGAAAAATTTTCAAAAAATTGTAGATCTAAATTTTCAAAATCATTTAAAGTACTTCACTGATGGCTCAAAAACAAGTAACGCTGTTTCTGCAGGACTTTTCCATCCCCAAAATTGCATTTCCCAATCCCTTCCACTTCCTAACTTCATTAGTATTTTCTCCGCAGAGGCTTTAATGACAGTATTAAAAAAAATTGAAAATGCCACCTTACCACACGTCGTATTCACTGATTCCGCTAGCGTTTTGCTAGCTGTTGAATCATGTGACAGTCGACACCCCTGGGTCCAAAATATAACAAAAATTGTCCGAGAAAATATGCATATAGACTTGTTTTGGGTCCCTAGTCATAGGGGCATTTTTGGTAATGAACAGGCTGATCTTGCGGCTAGAAACGGATTGACTCTAGAACCTTCCTTAATTCCTACTCCTAAACAAGACATAATTAATGAAATTAAAAGAAAAGTTGGCATTCTATGGGATAATGAGTGGACAAATACAGCAGACAATAAACTTAGGGAGATAAGATGCACAACACGCCATTGGGAATACAATACCACGTCAAGACGAGAAGAAGTTGCGATTCGACGTTTAAAAATAGGACATTCATGGGAAACTCACAGATCCTTGATTGATAAAAGCGACATGAACTGCGAAGTTTGTGGAGTAAGAAGAACCGTTAAACACCTTCTATTGGACTGCAAAAAATACGAAAGTCAAAGGCAAGAATGCGAAATTGGAACAACGATAGGCGATATTTTGGCATACACCCCAGAAGCAGAACAAAAACTAATAAAATTTATAAAATCAAGTGATCTTATAAAAAAATTATAAAAATCGGAATATTGTGTTAGTTTTAAGGCTTTATGTAATTAATTTTAAGTATTTTATAAGTTAAGACTCGAATGAACACTAAGTGTTTAAAAAGTCTCAAATAAAATTAAAAAAAAAAAAAAATCTTCAGTTTTAATATTACCAATGAAATGGGGCTGAAATTGCGATTATTACTTGATAAACACGCGCAGTAGAGAAGCTTAACAAAATTGTGTCATGTTTTCGAACAAACTTATATGTTTTTTTTTTACAAATTAGTGTTTAAGTTTATCTTCCGGGCTCCGCCGGAAAAAAATTCACATATCACACTAATGCTTATAATCTCCTCAAACATGTCCAAAAGAAAAATCCTGCGCATACTTGCGAAATAGAGCTATTTTCAATTTTGAAATTTAAAAATTTGAGCGTATTTTGTCCCTTATTTCGTTCCAAATAGCGAGTATGTCATGCAATTACTTTGTGTTATACAATCGTTTTTTATTGGGTTTGATTTGTTTGTTAAAAAATGGTATTTTTCTCATTTCTGATAGTTGATCGGCTTGTTTGCTTCGAATTTGCATGAAAACAAACATTTTATAAGGGTGCAGCGAATGAACCGAAAAGACCAAAATTATGAAATCTGAAATTTTGGTTAAAAATGAGTTGTGTATGCTTTCAAACAACGAAAAAAAGATTTTCAATCATTTTAAAGAGAAAAACAGGTTTTGGCCAACTTTTTCCATAGAGTACTCCTATGTGCGTCGCTTCTCTTACATGTAGGTTCACTAGTCTGAACTAGTGAATATCTAAGAACCATAATCAATGATCTTCCAAATCTGTCGAAAACTATCCCTTTCTGTAAGCCGACTTCTGATTCTCTCAGAACTTTAAACGTTAATTCAAAACAAAGATTTCAAGTGGTTATTTACCAAAATCGGTTGAAAATTGAAAAAGTTATGGTCACCATAACAGTAATTTTTGCATTTTTCAATAGTTTAACGAACTGCAGTGTACTTATCTTAATATAGGAAAAATTTATCATGCCAAGTTTGAGTTTGAGTTTACATGCCAAGTTTGAGAAAGATCTGACTAAAGGAAGCGATTGCTCTTACCGCAAGCGTGATTGCGATTTTAAGGTATTTGGCTCGGGCGGAGCAAAAATATTGGTTTTCATCGATAACCTTTTTTCTTCATTTTCTGAATAATTTTCTAAAAGCCTACGCTGATACAAATATTTTACTCGAAGACTGCAACACGATTGGAGTTATTTCGGTTTAAAGATTGTATTTTGGCCGAAAATTGTCGTCGAACATGCAATGAATACAAAATATGTACAATCTTTGAACCGCAATAACTTTTTTTGTGTTAACACCAATCGTGTTGCAGTCTTCCGATGAAATATTTGTACAAATTAAGGCTTTGAGGAAATTATTCAGAAAAAGCAATCAACTGGTGAAGAAAAAGTTATCATGGAAAAACCAGTATTTTTTCCTCCCGACCACCCGACCGACCCGACCGACCTTAGAATCGCTTTCATGCTTGATCCTTTAGCAACCCTTCCCCGTGGTCAGATCTTTCTGAAATATGGCATGTAACCTTCTAATGATCTAATGATTGGCATGTAGGGGAGATAAGGGCATAAAGGCCACCTTAAAGAAAACGCTTATTTAACCATAGAGAACAGCTATAATATGTGAATTACATCATTACTTCGTGTTCAGATACTCAAATTGTCTATTTCCTAGTTGACTGAAACTTAAAAAACTTGATAAAAACGTTTAAAAATGCATTTTAAAAAATTTTGCCAAAATCTGAAAACCAGTCACTGTAGTGGCATAATCAGAACCCCCCCCCCCCCCCCCCTGGGCAGTATAAGCACCATTATTCGAGGCACAATGAGCGTTTTCTGCCAGGGAATCTAGCAGCGAATTCGATTAGATGAAGTCAACTGAATAATAGAGCTACAGCTCGACTTGTTTCTTCTGACGATTTGGCCTATTGGTAAGGTGTCGGAGAGGTTATGAGTAGACTCGAGTTCGATTCCTGGTCAAGGTGATTTTTTTTTCATTTATCATTCATGATCGATGCATTTTGCACTAAACGGTGAGGCGTAGATTCATCAAACAAAGCAATAACAAAATAATCTAGGTCTGTTTGTAGAATTCAAAGGATTAACACATGCTCATACATTATGTTTCTGGTGTTTTATTTGACGGATGATGCTACTAGCCGTATAATGTAACAATAAAAAAAATCAATCATGAATGGTATGTGAAAAAAAATCCCCTCGAACAGGAATCGAACTCGAGTCTACTGATTACTTCTCCGACACCTTACTAATAAGCCAAATCGACAAATAAACAAGTCAAGCTGTAGCTCTATTATTCAGTTGACTTTATCGAGTTCAATTCGCTGCTAGAATATACGGCAGAAAACGTTCATCTTGTCTGAATAGTGCTCTGTTCGCCCCAGGTCAGCAAATTTAAGTAAAAACGCATTTTAAAATGGATTTAAGTGAAAAATCTAAAAAATTATGATGGTGAAAATTGCGAATCAATGTGTAAATCTTGTTGAAGTGCGTACATTTCAGATCAAGATGATTTAAAGGTCTAAAAAGCTTATTTAGTGGTGCTCAAAAATTATAATATTTTCGTCACTTGAGAACCTAGCTGATTATTATTCAATATTTCTGTAAAGATGAAAAGGATATTTCTTTTTTGGTGAAAATTTATACTATAGGTAGTACGAAGCAAATCCTCATGAAAATTTGTTTACGAAAATACGTACTTTTGTAGAAAAAAGGAGTGTTTATTATGCCCTGGGTGCTCGTTATGCCCTTATCTCCCTTAAACTGCGGTTCGTTAAATTGTGGTAAATTTATCATATTTTTATCAATTTTCAACCGATTGTGATAAATAACCACTTAAAATCTTTGTTTTGAATTGACAAAGAAAATCAGATTTTTTTAATGTCACCATCGAGTCTAAAAATGTTGATAAAACTTAATTTTCCCAAAAAAAAAAAAATCGAAGTAATCTTCAGTTTTCTTAGTGTAAAAATTTTGTAAGCTAGTGTAATTCAACACAAAATCATTGTCGTACGATATTTCAATTTTTTGTTTATTTCCACATACTGTCAGAATTATATTTCTGTAGTATGATAGGTTTTTATATTTGTTTAAAAAAAAAAGTCACGATATCAGCCAAACCGCTACGTTCGAAATTTTCGGTCTTGTGTTGGAATATTCTGTTTTCCTGTTTCATGTTTCTCTAACTCTTGCAATATCCAGTTGAAGCATTCTTGGGACTGATTAATCCATTCTATATTTATTGACGATTAATCCTGAATGGAATGAAACATGATTACTTGTGAAGTAGAACCACGTAGAACTATCTGGTACCAGCTGGATCGAAAAAAAATGATGCGTACTACTGGGTCACGGACACATGAAGTAAATAACGTCTAAAGGCTTTTCCTCGGAGTTTTCCGCAATTCAAACCGAAAAATTTGTTCTTCTTCAATCTTACACCGTACTTTGTTTACTTTTGCCGTTTTCATTTTCTCCACTGGCACTGGGTAAAACTGGGCAAAATCGTCACCCGGTCGGGACGATGCAAATATTATGTGTATAGCACCAAACCGAATAGCGACAGAAGGACTAGCGACGCTTTTTTACTAGCAAGATTCCTGTCATTCGTAGGTTTGTTTTTCTTTTTTCAGTCCAGTAGGCGATTTCGATATAGTAGTCGAACATTGTTTATGTTATTTACTATACATTTTCCTTGGGCCATCAATCGAATGCTTCAAGTCTCCTAGGAAACTTGCTATGCGTCTGCTGTTTACGATTCTTGCCTAGGATACATAAACATCCTGGCAAGTGTCGTAGGCTTTAATTACCTTTTACTTTTTGAATAACGAGTTCTGGAATAGTGTGCGTGTTTGCTCGTCACCTTTCTTTGTACCTCTTTGATACAAAGAGGCGCAGTCTGATCCCTTTTGAAATAATAAGCATGCAACCCTGCTGTAGGGCTGCCCAAGGTCATTCAATTACTAGGTTCTCTGACTTCTAAAGTAAGTAGGCGTGGAGTGGGCGGTGAAGTGGGGTGATGCTCGTTATCTTTGTTTACAAATTAGCAGTGTGCTAAAAGAGAAGGCATGCTCAGGTCTCAACTGTTCTATGGATTAAATGTAAACAAACGCAACGAAGCAATCGACACGGCTGATTCTGAAATTTGAGAGACCGTATCACCTTCTATGTACCCCCCTTGGGGCTGCCCTAAAGACTGCTTGGTTTTGCTCGATTGGAATGACACTGACAGAAAATCGAAAATTCCAATCGTGACATTTCGAACTCTTTTAAAATCTTAACAGGTTTCATTTTCAAATTTCGACACGATTTCAAAAGTAGTTTTTAAGAAATATTCAACAAGAAACCTTCTAAAAATAAATAAAATTTTTTTTTTTCGCTGACTGAATGTTTGAGTCAAGACCCATCTCTGGGTCGCAGTTTAAAAATAAATAATAATATTACGTAAAAGGAAATCTTCGTCTCAGCGATGCTTCAAAAATTCTTTCCAAGCCGTTTATCCGCTCGTTTTTTAACACTGTTGTTGTGGCACTTTAAATATTCTTTCTTCGGATAGTTCTTCCAAGCTGCTGCTAATTGACACTTTATATTGTTTTATTTCCGAAAAACCAGAAATTAATGAAGATTAAATATTGAACATGTTTTTAAAAGTATAGCTGATTGAAGAATTCCCATATTCTTACCATATCCTTCAATCCAAACTGACGAAATAGTTTACTAAACAGCGAAATTTTTAAAACTGTCTTGTGTTTTGAAAAACTACCACGCGTTTTGACACTTGTGACCATAACATCATCATTTTGATCGCAGGGCCCTCTGAGAGTCGTTTTAAGCTGCAAATCGCCAATAGGCTCGTTACTAACTCCTAGGGCAAAACTTGTGGATAACTAGGTTGCCACTTCTAATAAACGAAAACACTATTATAAAATTTGTTTAAGCTCCATTCCATGGATATGTATAAAACAAACAGCTACCTACTATGATGAAAATTATTTTTGATATTTCAAACAAGTGCACCCTGTTGACGACATTGCCTTGCTTTGAGAAAAACCGGAACCGGTTTACGAAAACCAGAAACAGAGTGTCCCGTGGCGTAGAGGATAGGCTTCAAGTCTTCTAAGCCAGCCGGCATGAGATCGGATCCCGGTCACGGCATAGTACACTTTCTGTGGGTTGAACGCTAGAGTTCAGAAAAAGGAATCTCTTTGAGAAAATATCAAGTTTCATTGAGATCATGTACAGTGTCGGACAATAGAATAGGACCGCTCTAATGCAAAATATTCAAATCACCTTTAAACTGCCAATTCAAATATAATAATATGCGACACCTAGCGGCAAGCACTTATTGTAGTATGCCAACTTTGTATACTGCACGTTTGTTGCAATCAAAGCAACCCGTTTGTTCTACTCGACCAGAAAGCTGTCAGAGGGTGGAAAAAGTCGCGTCATAAAATAAGACCAGCTCATCGGTTCGGCTGTTCCGGCATTTTCAGCGCTCTCGATTTGAAGAAAAGGTGTTGTTTTCGGTGTTGTTTGTCCATTTTCGTGTCCTGGTAAGTATTTCCCATAAAATTAATCATGAAAATAAACAAAAAATAAAGGTTTCCTTCCTCCTAATCTGTTTTCAGCGAAAAAGTGATGGGTCGGGCACAGCACTGCACGGAGGTCCAGCGAGCGATCATCCGGAATCTGTACAAGGTTGGCAAAAGCCAATGCGCGATTGCCGACTACTTAGGAAGGTCGAAAACTTTTGTTTTCAACGCGCTTCACAGCACCGGCAAACGGGAACTGACCAGCCGCCCCCGCAAATCGACGCCGAAGGACGATTCGATAATCAAGCGGGCCTCGCAAAAGGACCCTTTCAAAGCGTCCAAGCAGATCAGAGACGAGCTGAACTTATCTGTGAGTTCCCGGACGGTTCAGCGATGGTTGGCGGAGAAGGGACTAGAAGGAAAAAGTCCCCGGAAGGTGCGATGCTGACGCCGAAGCACTTGAAGGCGCGGCTGAAGTATGCGAAGGACTACTTCGATTGGGTCGGTCCGGAAAAGGAGAAACTATGAAGAAATGTGCTGTGGTCGGATGTGACCAAAGTGAACCTCATCGGCTCGGACGGAAAGAGTTAGGTCCATCGTCCACTCGGCTGTGCGTATATGCCCCAAGTATACAAATAAAACATTCAAACATGGAGGAGGTAGCATCATGGTGTGGGGGTGCTTTTCTTGGTACGGGTTGGGTCCCTTGTACTGGATCGACCGGATTGTGGACCAGCATCTCTACGCCCAGATACTTCGGGAAGTAATGCTGCCACACGCCGAGTGGGAGATGCTCCTAAAGTGGCAGTTCCAGCAGGGCAACGACCCCAAGCATACCGCTAGAACGGTTAAAAAGTGGTTCCAGGATAATAAGGTGGACGTTATGGTGTGGCCAGCACAGTTCTCTGATCTCAATCCCATAGAGAACCTATGGGAAATAGTTAAACGTAAGGTGTACACACCGAAAAATCAAAAAACAAGCAGCAGCTGTGGGAAAGAATCCAGGCGGTGTGGTACGCAATCCCGGTGAGAACGTGCCAAAAGCTGGTGGAGTCGATGCCGAACCGAGTGCAAGAAGTGATGCGTAATAAGGGTTATACCACCAAGTACTAACCCTGCAAATCGATCACGGTATGAATTTCCTTTTTTTTAATTTTTTTACCACGAATTCTAAAGCGGTCCTATTTTATGTCACATTATTTTAGTCAGTAAGACGCATTTGTAAGTAAAGGACAATTGTTTTAACTATGGATGATTTTAATTTCTTCGAAGAATGGAATTTACAATTTGTAAATGGTTTGATGCACTTAAATGGAAATTTTTTTCTCAAAGTTTTGTCCCTTTCTGTTTTGGATTGAGCTGTGGTCCTATTCTATTGTCCGAGACTCCCAAGTAACCATAAGCACTAAAACTTTGCATTTTGTTAGCTTTACATCAGCATTCAAGTGCTAAATTACACTATATCAGCACATCAAGTGCAATTTTGCTCTACAACAGCCCTTCGAGTGCTATGCTGCATCATATTAGATTTATACCACTCTTTTAAAATGCAACTAGCATTTTATCAGCTTTGCACAATGCTTCTGAAATGCAACATAGCTCTAAATCAGAATAAAAAATGCTATATTTTCTAAGCATCAAATTGGCATCACACAAGCTTGCTTTAATGCTTTTTTGCACAATGTAAGCACTACAGTGGCATGAAGCCAAAGCACATTAGCATTGATTGATGCTGAATTTATGCAAATTTAGGGCACCGGTTGCTAGAAATTTGATTCAAATAGAGCTTTTTTTCAAAGATTTAGCGCGGACCTGATAGGTTCACAAGCAGAGTCAATGTCAAATGTCAGAGCCATAGATGTCATGAGTTGGATTCCAGGTCATCTTTACCCGAAAAATAAAATAAAAAAACATGTAAAAAATGCAACCCGAGAGATCCCCTCAATATGCATAAGCGAAAATCAACATAAGCAAAATTTCATTATCATGGCAGAAAAATGGAGCCAAACGAAAATCGAAATTTTTTTTTACCCGCATGGTTTGTACCTCATTTGAACGCCATTTGCATTTTCCCAGCATTTTGTCCGCCAACGCTATAGCATCAACTTAGCACAGCACAGTGCTTATGTTATACCAGTTTCTGCACTAAAGCCGCAGTTAATTTCGCCAAACTTGGCTCACATGGCTAATATGATGCACAGAATCAAGCTCTATAGCTGACGTTAGAGCAGAATTGGTGCTAGTTTTTAGTGCTTATGGTTACTTGGGCTGTATGTGTTTGTGTTCGTTTGTTTTAAACCCCCACTATTTAAAAAAACGAAGAAAATATCAGAATCAATACAGCTATGCTGCAGCTGTCAAAACCACATGGAATAGAAATTAAATATGGTGTCTTACGTTAGACCAAGAAAAAAATCCCCAAAGATTTGAATAAGAGACTCATCAGTTTTCATCAGTTTCGATTTTGAGTAAATAATGCTACGATTTTTCGTATTTCAAATACTATTTATTTGGTTTTTTTTTACAGAATTTTAGAATTTACTTTACAAACTCCAACGTTCGAAGCAACACAAATTTCCTCAGAATATATGAAAAATGGTCAAACACTAACGGACTCACTAAAAATTCAAACAAAACGTCGATTCGAAATGGAGCTAATTTTGTGAGCTGTTATTGTATTTCTCCTAAATCAATTTGTCTGAGATATTTTTTAAGTTATGAACCCTCTCCTTAGCTTTTTAGAAGCGTAACAAGATGATTTAACATGTTTTTTTTATTTATCTACTAGCTGACCCGGTGTGCTTTGCTACACTTTCCAAAGATAAATGTAATTTGTAAAAATTTATTCAAATTTAGATTTCTGTAAGCATTTTTAAAAGTCAAACCTCATCATAGTTCAGAACCAACAACTTTGAAATGAGAGCTTCAACTGGATTTCCGAATTGCAATTCAAAGATAGAAAATATTTTTTACTGAAACTTGACCTCTAAATTTGTTTTTCAATACCTGAAAATTGTACTCTGTTTTAAAAGTTTTATAATGACTTAAACAATGTCAAAATTTATGGATTTTCCACCTTTTTTCCCAAAGTGGGAAGTTACGAACTTTCATGAAAACATTTGTCACATTCATTTTTGAGTTATGCCAAATACCCGCCAAATATCCGTATGCCAAATATCCTCATATAAAATACTTCTTTGAAAAGCTCTTTATCTTAAACTTACATGGGAGCTCCTCCATCTTTTCCAAACTTGTCTTTCATTGCTTGAAGAAGGTAGGCTGATTTACCCGGCTCGAGTTTACATAAATTTCTAATCGAAAGAAAAAGATTCGTATATTGGAATTTATTGCATATTGGACTTTATGGAGATAGAATTTTGAAAACCGATCAATAGCTTGAATCGGGACAGTTTTTCGAGTATATTCCTAATATTCTGTATTATGAGCACTTCCAGCTCCTGATTAGTTTTCAATGGTGTATTTTTTTTAGTGGAAAAAATAAGCTATAGAAATTAAAAAAAAAACGATGAAAAAGATTTTTAATAACCATTTCAAACAGCTTTCTGCACCATCCTCGCCCTTCGCAGCAGTTTGAATATCTATCCTTTTTGCGCCAAAAATTATGTTAAAAAATGTTTCGCCATATGCCAAACTCATGGACATGAGACATTACAGCTTGAAGTTTTCCCAAACAGCACTTGTCATGGTATGAAAATTATCGATTTTCTACAGTGCAAATTAATTTTTTTTAAATAAATTTATTAAAGCAAAAAATATTAATATTTAAAAAAAATGGCATTTGTATCACTAAATAAATTCTCAGCATTTTTTTTCTCTTTGAAAGTCAAATATTCAAAAAAATTGGCAAAACAAATTTCTAAGTTAACATTTGTCCCGTACGTTGGGGCAAGTGTAAATGCAAAGCTTATTTTCAAATGCGTCAGAGTAATAGCTTTAAAATGGATTTTATACTTATTTCTGTTTGTTTGTTTTATCAAGTTTCACTGATATATTTGCAGTATTCCTGCAGTACAAATTAATGTTTGTTATTCCACTTTTAACTAATGCTGTAGTTCCCATTTCCATTTCGAGATTCGTTTCAGTTGTGTATTTAGGCCGAAGAAACAATTTCTAGGAGAAAACATAATTTTTTATTTTTTTGTGAGAGAGAAAAGTTGAACGTTTGAACATGCTCTAGTGTTCCTTGAATGAAAATTCTTTCGGAAAATGAATTTCCTCACTTTTGGTCAATAAAAATCACTTTATTTCACTGACACCATTCACTTACGCACACGTCAGTCCTATCTTATCTAATTTAAAAAAAGGCTCTTAGTTAGTTCATGTGTCGGATCGGATTTTTTGATCTTCTTCATATTTAAATGGCGCTTGATAAAACTTCAGTTAAGTACATTTTTACATTTTAAACAAAATTTTTCCGATCTACCTCTGTAGAAAACATATTATTCATATTTCTGTTATCAATATGATTCAAAAATAACCTGGCTATTAATTCATTAGCACCAGAACTAAATTTATATTTTTTAAACAACAAATGCTACCTTCATTAAAACGAACTAAATATGGAAGTATTTTTGCAAATCTTTCAATTGGTTTTGATTCGATTGAAAATACCAATCCGTGTCACATCTAGCCGTCATTTATTTCCACGTGCTGTGTACAATTGAGCAAGAAAAACACATCTAGGTTGCATATTGCCCCCACGTGCATAAGAAATATAGGTACTTGGGTGAGAATCAGGTGCCTAATTGTTAAATTTTTTCAGCGATCAATGAACAGTATGTTTAGTTTACTATCCACTTGCGACGACCATAGAGACGAAAAACAAAGAAAGAAAAACTCTAAAAATGGATGCCATGACTTTTGAATTTCAGATTTTGGCAAAAAAATGTATAGGTATGTTTTATTCGATCGGAAAAATGTCAATCTGGGTCACATCTAGGCGTCATTCAAACCATGTGCTGTACAAATAAGCTAGGAATCAAGTAGAAAAAAATCACATCAAGGCTTCATATCGCCATCCCTTGCATTGAAAATATGCTTGGTTGAGAAATACGCGCCAAAATATTCCCACTGATCAGTATGCTATGCCATGGTTACTATCCTCTCGCGACGTTGGCTCGCGACCGACGCACACACAGCAAAAAAAGTGTTGCGATATTACATCGAAAATGTGCACATAACTTGAGTCGCCAATGCTATCTAATATTACATTCCTTTTATGTACAAGTTGGCTACGTATATTTGATGTAAAATTTTACACTAAATATATGTATCGCAGTAAACGATTACGAGAATGAAGGCGGCGCAGAGCTGTTAATGTTGTTTAAGAGCCATATTTTTAACCATTTTTGCTTAAAAATTTCCTCATGTTAAAAAAATAATCGTTATTATCAATCAACATTTAAGGGTACAATAATCTCACATTTAGATTCAATATTTGGGAACGACAAGGTGTGGAATGTATTTGAAATTGAATTCAGAATAGGGGACTTTAATTCAAGGTGATTATATTTTCTTTATTCGGTCTACATTTCATTAAAAGCTCTCAACATTTCAATATCTTATCACCATAAAAAGATTATTATGCCACATTTTTAAATTGAATAAAATTCAGCGACCTCATGGGTTGAACTAATTTTAATGGAAAAAAACTTGTTCGTACGTTTTTTTAACAAGACTTATTTCTAGTAAACATTAAGGGCATCTTACATCCTACATCACAACACATTTGAGTCTATTATAAAAGCGATCCTTTCTTTTACTTTCCCAAAAACCATCTGATCTGGAAGTAAGGAACTTTTTCGCAAACAACTTTTCTCCAAAAGTTGGTCAGCGACAATCTTCTTATTAGTTCTTCAGTGCATCAAACTTGGTGACTCATTTTTGGGATGTCCTAATTCGAGAACGGGGACTTGCTCTCAAATTTCCTTCTCGAAATTTCCGAAATTCAGCTACCTTTCCGAAACAATATTGAACTCCCATCGCGATGAATCGGCTTCATCATCGGACGGTAGCCGGATCACTTATATTTACGTTCCTCCATTAATTCCTGGAAGGATTTATAAAAAAAACCGTAAATGGGAGAGAGATTCCAACACAAAAACTGACCTTCACATAAGTTTGTTTAGATTATTTCGAATATTTTCTTCACTCTAGACTACAGGCAAAATTTCCTAAAAATGGAAATGTGATTAAAAAAAACATCACCAACGGTTATGCTTACGTTTAAATTGAACATCAATCGCGCTTACCTGCAAAACAAATCCTCCAGAGCTTCGCAATCCTTTTTCAACTTTCCCACATGATTCAACTATTGAACGTCGAAAAAATCAACAAGGGCTGCTTTGCTGGAATATCACATTAGCAGGTTGTGATATTACACTACACGACATATTCGCATTGCGTACATCGTTCAGATGTAATAATAAGCATAGACCAATAATATTAGCATCAGTATGTGATATAATGGCAATCATCTTCAATAATACATCCGATGCCTTACATCTGCTTAAATTACATCGTCCAGCCTTACATTTTTTTTTTGCTGTGCAGTGGCCCAAAACCCAGAAAAGCTGGCAGAAAGTCGATTTTTGAAGCGCTCAAAATTATCTATCCAAATATTTCATCGTGTTCCGGCATTTTCAAGCTAAATGAAACCATGCAAATGATAGTCTTAAGTTTACCCGTTTCGGAGCTCTCAAAGAAATGCTAAGAAAAGATTGAATATTTTTTGAAAAATTTGCAAAGATTTGCTTACATTGAAAAACGAATAGATATTCAAATCGCGAATATATATTGCTTTGCAATTATTTTTATATTTTTGTTAGGCATATTTTACACTTTATCTAATAAAAATTTGTGATTTGGAATTAAGTTGAAATTTTTTTATATGGAATTTAGTTGCAAAAAACGATAAATATTATGAATTTTATAACTTCAACTAGAGTTTAAAAAAAACTCCACATAACTCCACTCTAATTTTACGTTGGATAGATTCCCACATTTCTGGGCTACAAAATATGGCAAATTGGGCTGCCTTTTTTTGCCATTTTTGGAGAACGACGCCAAAGAGTTGAACCACATTTTTCATCAAATTTGACTTCTAAGCCAGTAACCTCCCGGATCACGAAATAAATTGATATTTAATTGGATTTCTAGGATGATTTTTCTTAAACATCCATTCATAAAACATCCTTTTCATATTTTGAAGCACTATCAGTATGAATTTCTGTGTTATTTTTACTATTAGGAAATCTCTCAAATTATAATTAAATTACGGTTTCTCAAATATTCTTCTGGTTATTGTTCAAATCATAGATCCTTTTTTGCTGTTCAATGTTCATGAGAACCAATTGAAACTTTAAAAATTGTTATAAACTTTTATGATATTATTTTAAAAATATGAAATATGAAATAAATTTAAAAATAAATATGAAAAGTTAAATTAAAAAAATTGGAAAATATGAAGCAAAAAGTTTGTATTTCTAGTTGAAAATGTAAATTAAGTGTTTTGTATTAAAACAACCATTGATATAATAAATGATCATTTAAGAATCATAGCCTACAAACTTTAATTTCAAAATCTTGATCAGTAGTGGCGAAATTGTTAAATAATTCTCATCTATCATAAAATTTCAATATTGAATCGTTAATTAAAAAAAAAATTGATAAAGTGATCGGTACTAGAGCGTTGTCAGGTCATTCTGTATTGATTTAATTTCATATGTATTGTAATTTTGAGATAATTTTAGATTCAATTAACCTTTCTAGGATGTGATAGATTTTGCAGCAATCTGTTGGAAAATTTTAATACAAGAATTTACTTACTGAGATATTCAAATAAATTAAATTTTTCGCATTATTACAATAAAAAAGAAGTTTAAAAGAAAACATGAAAATAATATGTTATTTTTTGTGAAATTATGATTATTAAACAATTTTGAAAGGTTTCAGAGCAAAAATGGTTGAAAACAGACTTTTTGCCAGCTTTTTTGAGAATTGGACCACTGTGCGACGCCTCGACCATGGATACGAAAAACAAACCGCCCGAAAGAAAAAAAATCTCGAGAAAATGGATGTCATGACTTTAATTAGTTTCGAAAAACTACAAATTTTGTATGGGAACCCCTCCTTCCTTAAGTCGGAGCGGTTTGTAACTATTATAGAAACCATCCCCGGCCCCAAAAACCCTCAGATGCCAAGTTTCACGATGATCGGTTCAGTAGTTTCCGAGTCTATAGGGAACAGACAGACAGACAAACATTCATTTTTATATATATAGATGTTGTCTATTTGAACTTACAGCTTTCTTCAAATCAATTATAAAAGTAGTTTATGATTCAAAAACTTATTCAGAATGCCGGTTGAAGTTGTTTTTTTTTTCAACTGGCATAAGTTGACAACTAACGAAGTTCTTTTTAATTTCGTGTATCAATAAAGTGAAGCATGGAAAAAGTTATTGCCATTTCACAGTTTTCTGTGAAAACACAAACCGAATAAAATCAATAGTCAAAATCCGTACCAAACGTTGGCCAATGTTGTGGCCACAGGTATTTGGTCAAGTGAACCGCATCAAGGACCCACGATGGAACCCCGGAAATGAACAGGAAGCAAACGAAACCGGTGAAATTTTATTTACGGCAAGCAAATGAAGTCAGTCATTGCTAGTGGATGTATACCTATATTTACCTTTACCCTTTCTTTTTTGCAGGAAATCTACAATTATGGTTAGCAGCAATAAAAACGCTGGAAAAATAAATCTCCAATGCAAACGGAAACTTAATTAAGTGCGGCGAGGCAGCGAGCCTGTGGAGTTTTCGGATGTTTTGAGAAAAGAAAAAAAAACAGAGATTTGTGAGTTATTGCCGGATGAATTTATTTGTTCAATTGCATTGATGAATTTTGTGTGAACATTGTTGTTACAATCAAACCGAAATTTAGACAGGTCATTTTAAAAGGATTGAACTACATTTTTCTTTTATTTACAGTGAATTCGTTAGTCAATCGGTTTCAATTTAGTCAACAATGGGTGATCCAGCTTTAGTTCGAGTCATTCAAAAATAGGAGAATGTTCTAATTTGATTTAAGTGTTTTCGTAAGTTTGAAAGTTATTTGCATCAGCTCCATCGCTGATATGTAAATAGTTTTAGGAGTTCGATTCAAAAATATTTTCTTCACATCTAGATGAAAAATCTCTTTTTGTTAATAATTTTTGATAATTTTTGTGTTTTGTTAATAACGGGATATTTTTAGGATTCATTTATTAATGTTTTAAGATCAAAGCACTTTGATTTTTTTAAATTAAACTTCAATTAACAGCACTGATATAAATTTAAAGGAATGATTTATGTATGTTTAAAAAAGTTCACAAAAAAAGATAACATTACTTGTTTCAGTATATTCATTTTCAACAGTAATAAATATTTTTAATAAGAAAACATATTGTTAGACACTGATAGTTTACTTAAAACCACATTTTCGTAAAGCTTGTGCAGATTAAGGTATTTTTAATGACCTTTTGGTTCTTTGATTTGAATTTGTTATAACAACGAATGTTTATTGGAATTTTTTTCCAAACGTATTTACATTGGCTGAAGTATTAGTAAAACTGTTTTCAGGATTTGAAATCATAAAATGCGTTTGTTATCATATATGACATCAATCTGTGCAAATTCGTTCAACAATTCATTTTACTTCAAAATTATTGCCTTAATGGTGTTTTGTTTTGAATTGATATTTTTATTCATGTCGACTTTAAGCTGCGTTGATTTTTTCATGTGCACGAGATAAATGATTTATAAGAAGCTTTTTTCCAATTTCATAATAATATTTTTAGTTAGATCCTCGCTGGAATTCTTGAAAAGTTAACTATTATTTGATTCGTAATGCGTAACATACGAGGAACAAAAGATGCACTGTAGGGTATCGAATATTGTTGTTCTTAAAGAATATTTGCTATCAATTTCCGCCACTTCAATTTTTCGGGTTCAACGGAAGTTTCGAGCCAGCTTAAGATGGTTGCGATGCCATCCGGATGCGGGCCGAAGCGCGTGATTTGCTGTGTACTTCCGCAGTTCGAAGCGTTATGCCGAAGATGTCCTCGCTGTAGCGGTTTTCGTCCTGTTGGAATGAAAAAAAATTTACCATGTGAGAGTTTTCAAAACTTAGAAAGTGAATATGTATTTTCAGTTAGTTGAGAAAAAAAAATAGCATGATGATGTTAGTTTTCACAGGACTTTTTCGAACGATGTAATCATAAATTTTCGTAAGCGTTATTCCTAGACTGTGAAATCAAATCAAAACGAATCGTTGCTTAAAAAATAGGATGATGGTAAAAAATATCATAAAAATATAGCTTGGCGTTGGTACCACGATATGTTAGTTTCAATTAGGCGTCAAATGTTATCGATCTTACTTTGAAAATCTTCGGCATCGAATGTTGGTTTAATGTGCATCTTAGCTATTTGCACCACCATGAGACAGGAGAAACTAAAGTTTAAGTTTAAAATGTGTTAAATATAATGAAAAATCGTTAAATTGCTATGTATCGGATCTTCTAGAGGGATTTAAAATAGTGTTTATTTAGATGATTTCGGTAAGAAAGCCTGAAACGTTGGATCAGTACGCCATTTTTGCTAAAAACAAGACTTCCAGCCGAAAAAAATCCCCGAAAAAATATAAAAAATTCCTTATTAAACTATTATTTTTGTATCATTAACCTTCCTTATTGGTTAAACAAAAAGGACATTTAGCCGGTTAGGGTCATATAGACCCGGATTACTACTTAAGCTGTATAAGAGTACTAAACCGATTTTTATAAATTTTACCATTTTGGAATTGTCTACATGTTCACTATCTTTTTATGAAGAAAAACAAATATTATAATTTTGGTGGCGTCTGAAAATTGAGTCAAAATACAAAATGTTCGAAAAAAAGTGGCGTTTTTGAACAAATATCGTGGCCATCCCGGTTTGAATAATGAAATTTCACTATGTCAGCTAAGTTTAAGCTGATATAAATATTTATTTAGAATTATAAATATATGTAGTTTCCGGTATCATACACCATAAATAGAAAATAAACACAAACTGAAAAAATTAGAGACTTTCTTCTTGTTTTTCAATTGAAAAATCAGCTTGTATCTATAAAACTGGGCTGATGAATGTCGTTTTTCATTTATAATAATACTAGCTGATTTTACCCGGCCTTGCTCGAGTTCTCCTAAAATATAAATTAAAATTTGACTTTTTGAAATTGTTAAAGCTTTTTCTCCATCATTTTAACAAATTTGACCAAGTTTGGCCATGTAAACTTTGTAAGTTTTGATTGGGATTATAAACAAAGTTTATCATTCCATATTAATGAAAAGCTGAATGCTCATTCATCCTATTACCAAAAACATTTAAAGGTTGCAAGGTATTTGACACAAAATTTGGGAAAGTCCGGCTTGGCCCGGTTGCCCAAATTTCGTTGAAATTTTCGCTCGGATTTTGCCCGGATTTATTAACTTTATTTGTAAAATGTAACAAAAAACTTAAATAAGTTCTTACAATTTTTAATTTTTACGTTCACAATGAAATTTTTTATGGCAATATTGATTTGTGTTTTGAAAGCCTCAAACACGATTTAACATCCGCTGAACCACATCATGAAAAAAAAAGATTCAAAATGTTTTCTTTTTGATTTTTATAGAATAATTCCGAAGTCTATTCATAATGAGTATGAATCATTGTATCCATAATTTACACACTGCATATTCTTGTAGATTCTCAACGCCCCCCGCAGCGGATGAGACCACTTTGAAAACCACTGTTCTAATCAATTTATTCCTAACAGGCAAGTTGTATTTTTAATCCCAAAAGTAGACTTATTATTTCATCCAAGAACCACGTGCTTGTGCTACAAACAGTACAAGAATAAAAAAAAGCCCGCCGAAAATTCCGTTATCAAACTTTCCATCATTAGCAGGCTTTGATTTGCTGTCCAGAACCTACACGTGAGCTCTGCTAGATGGTCGTTTCTAATGCACAGCCCATGGTGATGGTGAAAACATAACCACCAAAGCGAAAAAAATGGTTTTGAAAAATGGGTGCCATGACTTATGGTTTGTGGGAATAAAAACGATGGGAGGGTATGGAAGGGTCCCCTTTCCTAGGTGGGAGGGACTCAGAACTATTACTAAAACCTTACCCTGGTCCAACTATATCTATGTACCAAATTTCAGGCTAATCGGTTAAGCGGTGTGGATTTTCATAAGGTGCATACAAACAAACCAACAAACCAACAAACATATATAGTCCAACTCATCTTTATATATTAGATTAGATTATTTGGTAAATAAATTGAAAGTTTTAAAGAAGTTATGCGCAGTGTAACGAAAAATGTAAAGAAAAATCGATACACCTCACATTTGGATCTCAATATGTAGAATTCTATGATTTAACGCCCAAATTGATTCCCCTATCAGTCTCCTAAAAAATGTATCACTTTCGATTGAAAAGTAATGTATATATTTGAACAGAAAAGCTTTTTTTTCATTAAAAATTTCAAGATTCTCATGAAACTTTAGTTACAAATTAATAGTTTCAGCCTGAAACTTTCAGGAACATTTAAAATAACCAGCTGGGGTCTGTAAAACCCCAGGGAGAAAAATATATATATATTTATCAGCTAAGTTAGGCGTTTACAGGAACATAAATGTGGTTGTTTGGTTTAGACCCTATAATTCGATCAAGCCAACCATCAGATTATGCGATGCCACGAAAGGACAAACGGCTAAAATTCAATAGGATGGCTGTTTTAACCGAAATGACACAAAACAATAACTGACGATACCTCAGCTTTCAGGAACCAGTAGAAACACTTGTAGGAGTTACGGATCACCAGGTAAGTAACCACGTTGACACAACTCAGGTAAGTTCAGGTAAGTATACACTCTCTTTTATTGATAATTCTTCTCTTCCTTTCAGGTTTTCATGCACTATATTTACTTTTCTCTATGATTTCTCTCTATCAATTCACTTTTATTCTTACTTCTACAAAATTTAACTTAATCCACTAAACTTTCTTCTTAAAATCTACAAATTGTGTTTATCTCAACTGCTGTCAACTTGACGGGTCGGTGTCACAATCAAAACATGGGCGAAAATCTTCTCACGAAGGCCTTTTATCACTTTCGACCTGGCCGGATACCACAGTTCGCATAAAATGTTCAGTTGGTCGAAATACTGCGTTTTTGCGATAAACTTGAAGATCCTTGATTTAGAATGTTCACATGTAGATGTCACCACCGGTTTGATAGGATCGAACATCCTGGGCTCCTCAGAAATAGCATTTCTGAACATTACGCTGACCTTCTTGATGCGAAAACCCTGTGCGACAATGGCTGCATGCTGGGCGGTTTTGATGACTGGGTGGAAAGATGAGTTTGGCGGCGTATCGTGTAATCGGACGAATGGGCACTCCCTCGGCTTGTTGACATTGCTGCGATGTTGTTGTTGATATCTCGATGTTTACAAATCTATCAAAAGGAAGACCCGGTAGATCACCTCGATAAAGGATAAGGATTTGGACAGATTCTCACCTGATGAAAAATATAAAAATGCCTTGGATTTTAAATTTTGCTGCAAACTGGAACCGTTGTACCCTGGATATCGGATTGGCCTTCATCGGACTTGTTGGATTTCTCAGGCGCTTCAGTAGGAGTTGGTTGTGATGAGAACGGCAATACACAAATTTTCGTCACCGGACGAGTGTAGACCTTGGATGAGCTTCGAACAGAAACAACCCGTGTAATTCCATCGTCTCCGGGGTGGATCTCAGTTATTCTCGCTGTTGGCCAGTGCATAGGAATTTTTCCTTCGTCTTTGAGGAGTACCAGTTGACCAGGTTTGATTTCGACAGGAGTGTTGCACCATTTGGTTCTTGCCTGCAAAGTGCACAGGTACTCTCGATGCCATCGCTTCCAAATGTCCTGGAAGATTTTCTGGGTTTGTTGCCATTTGCGAAGACGATTCATTTGGGTATCTGATAGGTCGTTATCTGGAACTGCTTTTAGTTGGGAACCAATCAAAAAATGTCCGGGAGTGAGTGGTTCTAGATCCGAAGAATCGTCACTTAGGGGGGTGATGGGGCGAGAATTTAAGCAGCATTCGATCTGACATAAAAGCGTAACCATGTCGTCGTAGGCTAATGTATGATTCCCAATCACTCGTATAAAATGCTTTTGGGCTGAAAAGATAGCAGCTTCCCACAGTCCCCCGAAGTGAGAAGCCTTTGGTGGGTTGAAGTGCCATTTTATTCCGTGAGCGAGGCACTCTTGATTGACGGCTTGTTGGTGGGAAGCACTGTTGACCAATCGGCGTAATTCGTTGTCGGCTCCCAGAAAATTACGACCGTTGTCGCTATGCATGTCGGAGCATAATCCCCGTCGCGATACGAATCTCCGAAGCGCTTGAATGAACTTGGCAGTACTGAGATCGGTAACGAGTTCAATGTGTACTGCTTTCGTTGAGAAGCAAACGAAAACAGCGACGAATGCTTTCTCAGACGCAGCGCGCCTGTGGATTGGTTTGAGAAAGATGGGCCCCCAATAATCAATGCCAGCAACGGCGAATGGTCGTGTTGCTGTTATTCGTGCAGCAGGTAGTTCACCCATAAACTGCTCGACTAATTTAGGGCGAGCTTTAAAGCAGATGATGCACTGGCGAACGATCAATCGGGCACGATTTCTGGCTCCCAAAACCCAATATCTCATGCGTAGGAGACTTAGCAAAAGTTGAGGAGCGGCGTGCAGATGGTTGACGTGGAAAGAACGAATGAGCAGAGTCGAGAATGCGTGGGTGGATGGTAGAATGATTTGATGTTTGCTGTCGTAGGTTCGTGGAGCTTTGTTCAAACGTCCCCCGATGCGAAGTAGATGATCGAATCCCAAAATTGGATGAAACCAACGAAGCTTTGATTTCGATGACACTTGTTTTCCTTCGTGTAGGCACCTAAGTTCTTCTTCAAAATGTTGTTCTTGTAGAATTCTTATGATGTTTCTTTCTGCTCTTCGGATTTCCTCGACTGTGAGATTGGTTGTTGGGTGATTGAAGCTAGTTCTTAATGAAAACCTATCGATGAATCTCATGCAATAGGCCGTTACTCGAAGCATTTTTCTATAGTCGGAAAATCTTTGAACGTAAGAATCTAGGAAAGTTTCTTCACGTGGGGCTGCGGCAATCAGTGACAGAGTTTTTCGTTTCTCTTCTGCTACATCAGCAAGAGGTTGTTGATGGTTGTTGCTAGGCCAACACTCAGGTTCTAGCCTCAGCCAATCAGGGCCATTCCACCAGGATGAGCACGTCAGAAGAAATTCGGCGGTGGTTCCACGGGAAAGATGGTCAGCTGGATTCTCCTTTCCAGACACGTGATTCCAGTGACTGTTGATGGTAGCCAATTGAATTTTCGACACACGATTGGCGACGAACGTGCTCCACGTAGAAGGTGTGGAATTTAACCAGGCCAAGACGGTTGTCGAGTCAACCCAAAAAAAGGTTTCTGGATTGGTTTTCAACGAGGAGATGATTTTTTGATAAAGCTGGGCGGCTGCTAAGGCGCCGCAAAGTTCAAGGCGAGCGATACTTTTCTTTTGAAGGGGGGCTACCTTCGATTTGGTCGTAATTAGTGCAATTTTGACAAAACCAGATGGGTCGACGGATCTTAAGTAAGCACAGGCGCCGTAAGCTAACTCTGACGCATCAGAGAAGAGATGAAGCTGAATGGATGTTGGATTAGCGACCAAAATGCAACGTTCAATCTTGAGCATATTAAGATGATGAAGTTGTGAATAGTACGAATTCCAACGAATGATTAGATCTCTCGGAAGAGGACGATCCCAAGGCCAGGTTTTGGAATCTTCATCTCGCAATGTCCATAAATCTTGCATGTAGATCTTGGCAGTCACCACAACGGGTGCGACTAAGCCAAGGGGATCAAAAAGTCGCGCAATCAATGACAAAGCGTGTCGTTTAGTAAGGTACATGTCGGATGATGATGGTTCGAGTTCGATAACGTATTTGAGAACATCGGAAGCTGGTTCCCAATGTAGACCCAGAGTTTTGATGATTGGATTCCCATCAAATTCGATAGTTGGTTGTAGAGCTCGTTTGTCATCCGAAAGTCCCTCTAAGGCTGCTTCGGAATTGGATGCATACTTACGGAGTTCAAATCCTCCTCGCTGACATAATGCATCAAGCTGCTCGCGTAACGATATGACCCTTTCAACAGTCTCAGCTCCGGAGAATAAATCGTCTACGTAGAAGTCTTGTTTCAGGATGGTCGCTGCTTCGGGAAAGTCTTTTTGCTCGTCGTCGGCAAGTTGCTGCAACACACGAGTTGCTAGAAACGGGGCGCTTGCTGTACCGTAAGTAACGGTTTTGAGCTCGAAGGTTGCCAATGCTGATGTTGAATTGCTTCTCCAGACGATGCGCTGCATCGGGGTGTCACGTGGATCCACTAATATTTGTCGATACATTTGCTTTATGTCGCCAATAAGCATGATTTGATGTTTTCGAGCTCGCATGATGATAGATCGGATGTCCTCCTGTACTACAGGGCCAACCATGAGGATGTCGTTCAGTGATGCACCGGATGCGGACCTGCAGGATGCATCAAAGACTACGCGAATTTTAGTAGTAGTGCTCGATTCGCGTATTACTGCGTGATGAGGCATGAAGTACTCGAGAGCGTCTAATTGGTGAGCTCTATTTACTTCGCACATGTGACCCAAGAACAAATATTCGTGCATGAACTCGACATACTGGATTCGCTGATCATTATTCCGTGATAGTTTACTTTCCAAGTACTTGAAACGCCGATTTGCCGTATTCCAATTGTTGCCTAGGTTGGGGAGAAGGTCCTGCTTCACTGGTAACCGCACCATGTATCTGCCATCATCCGTTCGAGAAACCGTGCTCTGGAAGTGGTTCTCGCAAGCAGCCTCTTCCACTGAGTGGCACGGAGTTGAGTCACCTTCTTCGATTAACCAAAATCGTTCCATCAACCGATGAAGCTCAGCGACCGAAGCTACGGATGCCATTACAGGACCTGTAGAATGGCAGTTGCTTGTCCTTCCAGATACGATCCAGCCTAATGTAGAGTTGATCAGCAGGGGGTAACTATCGCCGAGAGAAATTCGTCCTGGAGGTTTGAGTAGCTCGAAGAAGATTTCGGCTCCTAGTATGAGTTCGACAGGATTGGTTGCAAAGAAGGCGGGGTCTGCTAGGTTGATATCGGAAGGTATTTTCCAATCACTGACGTCAAAGCATGATGTTGGCAAATTAGTAGTGACCTTGGGAAGGACAATAAATTCGAGGGTAGTCGAAAAGTTGCTGACACGAGACTGTAGCGTGGTTTGTATCTTGTGTCGTGCGTGGGAAAGTGATTGGCCAATTCCGCTGATAGGGAGGTTGATTTTTACGCGGCTGGACTTCATTCGTTGCGATAACGATTCTGTGATGAAGCAGCACTCACTGCCAGAGTCAAGCAAAGCTCTGGCTGTGTGGATTGTTCCATTGTCATCGATGAGATTGACAATAGCTGTGGCAAGTAAAACTTTTTTACAACCAGTGGAAGCAAGGCTCACTGGATTATCAAGACTGGCTGACACCGACGTCGTAGGTTGTTGAGATGGTAGAGAATTTTCGGCTTTCGTGGATTCAGTAGACTTGTTGCTGTGAGAGTCTCCTGAACACAGCAGAGTATGATGACGCCCTCTACATTTTCTACAATTTGTGGATGAACAGTTATTGGCTAAATGACCCTTACGCAAGCAGTTACGACACAAGTGCAGTCGACGAATTTCTTTCTCCTTCGTATCCAAATTCATTTTTGCAAATCTGGGGCAATGGTACAAAACATGATTCTCGGAACAGATTGCGCAATGTTTATCGTTCAACTGATAAGCACTATGACTACTAACAGACCGCTGTGTTGATTTTCTTAAGTTTCCAGAGAAAGTAGTTTCTGGAACTTTCGCCTTAATGCTTTCTAGGACAGTTACCCTGCGTTGAATGAATGCTACGAGGTCTTGGAATGAAACGCTGTCTTTAGTCGTAGCATAAACTTCCCAGTCCCGTCTAGTCGTGCTGTCTAACCGGATGCTAAGCATTCTAATAAGCAGTATGTCCCAGTATTCAGTCCGTTCGCCTAGCTGATGTAGAATTTTGACGTTGGCCTCAAATCGTTCCACAAGAGAATGTAAATCCGAAGCTGATTCCGATTTTAATGCTGAGAACTCAAACAGAGAATCGACATACGACTGCTTCAAACGACTTGGATTTTGGAAGTGATCCAAGAGTAAATTCCAAGCAACCAAGTAGTTGTTGGAACTGATCGGAATGGTCTGAATCAACTTTTGGGCATCGCCGGAGAGAGAAGCACGTAGATAATAGAACTTTTGAATGCTAGAAAGTTCATGCGATGAGTGCACAAGCGATACGAAGAGATCGTGAAAGTTGAGCCACGTGTCTATGTTGCCGCTGAACGTTGGAATTTTGATATCAGGGAGCCGTATATGATGTGAAGAAGGCGGGAAGTGCGACGTGAAACTGGAACCGATTGGCATATTGGGTGAAGGTGGTAGTTTATTGGCAGCAAGAAGAAATCCTTTCACTTTGTAATACAGAGACTCGAATTCCACTCGTTGTGCTAGGTGAGCCTCAATCGCTTTCGGCTCCAGAATGTCCATGGCTTCGATTTCTCCTTGAACCTTCAGGAAATCATTCCACAAAACTCCAAGGTTTTCTAAACGTACAGGAACCTCATCAGAATGCGTCTCGTCGTTATATTCGTCCACAAACGCCTTGATAAGCCCAAATGATGTTTGAATACTGCGAAGCCTGGTTTTGAGGGCTTTCAAGCGACGTTCGGTAGACATTGTAGAACGGAACGGGATGCAGGAACTAGAAATGAGGGACAAGCGTAGCTCACACGGGACAAATAGATAGGTGTTGGAAATCTAATTACCTGGTACAGGCAATGCAAGTGCCTTGTATAATATGTTCGTTCCAAACGTAACCTCAAAGACGTGTTGTGTCTTGGTTGACCGGAATTTTCAGCGTTGGCAGGGGCACCGGATAACGGAATTCGACGTTAATCCGGTTCGAAGGACCAGATGACGATACCTCAGCTTTCAGGAACCAGTAGAAACACTTGTAGGAGTTACGGATCACCAGGTAAGTAACCACGTTGACACAACTCAGGTAAGTTCAGGTAAGTATACACTCTCTTTTATTGATAATTCTTCTCTTCCTTTCAGGTTTTCATGCACTATATTTACTTTTCTCTATGATTTCTCTCTATCAATTCACTTTTATTCTTACTTCTACAAAATTTAA